>NC_139512.1:82083336-82295836 GCF_947247035.1 Vipera ursinii
TGTTTTGGGTTGCTTTCTGTATTTTTATTCTGCTGCTACTGACTGGATTAAGCCCTTCTTTTTTCTTTATTAAATTTGTTTTTATTTATTAAAAATCTGTAATAAAATTATTTTAAAAATATAAATTCAATCCATTTTGAAATAACTTTCTTTTACTTGTTTATCTTGCCACACCAATTTTGGTTCCATTCTGTCCAGGTTTTAGAAAGTTACATTGCTGATGGAGAGAGAATTCTGAGACCCTGCCTTGAACTTAACACTCCATATTAATTGTTGGAGATAGTGATTGCAGTCTCTCAACAGTTTATTGTGAATTCTACATTTGTACTCCTCCACTTGAGTCCTTAATTGTACTGAATTATAGACTGTATCTATTTTAACATATTGTCTAAATTAACGTATTGTCTTAGATCCAGTATATATAACATTGACAGAACTGAAGCATCAACATATGATTTCTTTCTTTGCATCAAAATGTGGTTGGTTGATGCTGGAAGTTGTTTTCTAAGTAAAGCTTCAGTAAAGCTCTATACAGTAATGCTTGTAGTTTGTACTCTTCCAGGTGGAAGAATTCCAAGAAAACAGAAAAAAAAGACCACATAGCGTATGAAGGCAGTGATTAAATGTGACAGGGCATTTAAATGCTGAAAATTAACACTTACTGAAGATAGGGAATTCCAGTTATGACTGAGCTGAACAGAGAAATTATGAAAAATGAGTTCCAGAAACTTTCAGCCCTCTTAGCATTTCCAAAATTCTCTCTCATATAGGAACACATAAGGTTTCCTGAGTTAAAACATAAAGAAAGTCTGAATTTGTTTTGCCTCCCATTTATCTTTTTTTCAAGACTTCCTTGTGGAGCTCTGAAGCCTTGTAAAGCTGCTCAAATCCCTTACATATTCCAAATGTGCACTTAAAATTTTACAAATCCTAAACCTCTTTTTTAAAAAAGAAGAAGAAGAAGAAGAAGAAGAAGAAGAAGAAGAAGAAGAAGAAGAAGAAGAAGAAGAAGAAGAAGAAGAAGAAGAAGAAGAAGAAGACAAAAGACAAGAGCGCAGAAACAAATAAAAGCTACAGGAGTTGGCAGCTGTGAGTATAACTGCTAGAGATATTTTTGCACTTTTAATTTTCGTGATCCATGAGGATTTTGTCAAATGTTGCAAAATGTACAAGGAACATTTCATTAGTCTCATTTCATTCAATTACAGTATTAAAAATAAGATTACCGGTATGTCTGTCTGTTTGTCTATCTGTCTATCTATCATCTACCATCATCTATCATCTATCAATCTATCTATCTCAGGGGTAGGTATGTAAAATATTAAAATATTATCCATCAAGTCATTTTGAGTAAGCAACATAATGCAAAATCAGAATAGTCAAGAATAGAAAGTCAAAGGAATAAAAGAGATAAAAAGAAAAGGAGATATATATTCTATTATATACAGTATTCTATTCTATCTCCCCATAAAACTTAAATCCAGTGCATTCATACCTCACATTATATAGTGAACATTTGCTTTTTAAACTTTGTATCACTTTCTGAGGCTTTAATCAACACCACCCGGTCATCTTTTTCTTTGTGTCTGTGCTTTGATTTCCTTCCCTTCTAGTTTTTTTATTCTAAAATTTAACTCTCAATCATTCTTCCTGTATGACCTGAATGTACTTTGTTTCATACCAAAGAGTTGGTTTTGTATTCATTCAGTTTTCATTCAACATCCATTCATTCTTGACCCTATGTCTTCTTGTTTTACCACACAAGCCTCTTAAATACTGCCATTCCCACTGCATTCACCTTACTTTTATATTTCAACTGAAATACTGAACTCTTACTCCCATGTAGCATAATCAACCGAAGCTTTTTTTCTATTCAATCATCAAATGTCATTCCTCAGAACAGAGCATATCTTGTCCACTATCTTTCTACTAGTGTCTGCAAAAAGGTATGTATTTTCCTCTCTTCAGTAAACCTTTGCCAGGGTAATCAAAATTCACCCACTTCTTCTAATTTTTCATCATTTATGTATAATCTCCAATTGCTTCTTTCATTTCTCCCATCAAACACATTAGTTTTGATACATTTCTTTCCAGATCTATTTTCTTTTTTGGGGTAATATAATATATCTAACATTCACTAGAATATCATTAGGTTCTGATCCAACAAGACAGCAGACCAAAATGCATGCACTTTCATGCTCCAAACTTATACATTCCTAATATCACCACATGTGTTCACATCAATGAATTTGTTTAACAACCAAGAACATATCCTTGACTTATTCTTTTGTCAATTCATGTATGGTAATGTATGCTTTTCTCCCATTATACAGTATACTATTGTTACACCATTAAATGATTTTTGTTTCATGAAAAATATTCCATAATTCAAGAGTATTTACTTTATCATAGATTTTCTCTAATCATAGATATGTACAATAAGTGCTCTTGCCTTCATTTATTTCTCAGTGAAACTGAAGAACTAAAATCTTGTCTGAATATTGCCCATCTAGCATAAAACCCAATAAGTTCTTTTTAAAAGTTAAAAGCAGTGTAATATTTATTAACAGATCTTTTTCAGCTTGGAAGCAAGTATCGAGTAGACTGTCACTGGGTTCTCTCCTGGGCCCTATACTGGTTAACATTTTGACAATCGATAATAGAGTTGATGGACTGGTGACACAAAGTTAAGAGGGGATGAATAATTTCTTAGATGAAAGAAGATTAAAACATTTTTCAGATAAACTTAGATTCATTTCCAACAAGATGGAATGATTCAATAATTGCTTCATTTCTGTCTCTGCATGCAGTCATTTCCCTCTGTAGAGTTGATCTGCAATCTGATAGTCCTCCTGGAGTATCACCTTTTGCATTGAAGACAGCCGTGATGACTAGTGCCTTTGCATAGTTCCATCTTGTTTGATGCTTAGGGAACATTTTGGACAGCAAGACTCTACTCGTGCTTTGATTAAGTGAATTGATTACTGTGGGTCTACCATTGAAGACATTCAAATGTTTTAGTTGGATCAGAATGCAGCAATCCAGCAGTTACATAAACCTATCAGTTTGTCCATGTAACACCCATGCTTTAAAAATTGCATCAGTAAAGATCTCCAGACTCAGGGAGGGTCATCTACAGAATCACAGAATCCAACCTTCTCTATTGTTGCCCCTGGAATAGCACCGTCCTTGATATCATCCATAATCCCAGTCTGCTGGCCTTTCATAAAGTTTTGTTTTTTCAGCAAGCTTTTGGATTTGGGGGTTGGGTGGGCTGAGTTGGGATAATATTTCATTTTGTTCCCTCATGGTAAGTGAACCTATGTACTTCAGGGTTATTCCCTAGTAATGGATGGGATGTTGTTGTTATGAACATTGTTTTAACTTTATATATTTTATAGTTGTAAATCAGTATGCTTGGAGCAGCATATAAGCCTAATGATTAAGCAAGCAAGCAAACCAATCTAGATAGGCTTAATCACTGGATTGAAATGAATTGGAAGGATTGCATCTCAGCAGGGAAAAAAATGCATGAATAAAATGGGAAAAGATCTTGTTTGACAGGAATAACTGTGCAAGGGATCAGGGTATCATTTACAACTACTACTGACACATAAGCTGGTAGTGTGATGCAGCTGCTAAAAGGGCAATGTCATTTTGGGGTATATTTTCCAGGATCCAGATCACAGAAACGAATTGTTCTGATCTACTGCACCCTGGAATATTGTGTCCACACTGAGCGCTATCATTCAAAAACAAATTGGAGTGAGTTTCAAAAGAGGCCAAAGTTGATGGTGAAAGGTTTGGAAACCAAGTTCTATGAGGACCAGTTCAAGGGTTAGGGTTTAGAGTATAGTAGAGAGAGGAGAGCTATGATAGCAGTCTCCAAATATTTGAAAAGATCTCATGAAAAAGAGGGAATGGATGGATATTCTGTACTGTTGCAGAGGACAAGGCTTGATACAATAAGTTAAAACTGTAGAAGATATTAAACTGGAGTCCAGGAGCTAACTGTTTCACTCTATAAGTTGCCATCCACTGAAACAAACTGTCACATGTATTAAGTTCTCTTTCGCTGGAGATCTTAAGACAGAGGCTCCGGAGCCTCTGTATTTGTCTATACTGCTTTCACATGTCCTGCACTAAGGGTTCTTGGTACCTTCCAAATTTAGATTAAGTCCTATATTTTGGTACATTTAGGAACTCAGATAGAGAATGGGGGAGAAAAGTGTTCATCTGTCATTTTGCTCCATTCAACAAGAAAATAAGGAAGCACTGTGTATGCCTTGCATCTCTTCTAGCTGTAGCATTTAATAGCTAGTAAGCACTGTTTTGACCTTTCTTCAATAAGTACTGTGCCTATTTCTTCCCGATAACACTGAAAGCAACTGAAGTCAGTTTAGAGGTAGGGGAAAAAGGCAAAAACTGACCCAATACACATCTTCAAAGATGCATCTTGCAAAACTCAGTGCAGCCTACTTCTGAGACGTATACATAAAGTTGTACTAAAGCATGGTCGCAGCGTTCCTTTTTTTCTTTCCCATTTAAGGTTACAACCCATCAGAGACTTTTTCTTTAGGAAGACCAATCAGTGGAAATGGAAGTGTTTATAATATTGAATCTATAAACATATGGGCAACACATGCTTTTTCCTTAAAAAAGAAAAAAAATGTTGTGTAACCTTATCAAGCATAGATTGACCCTGCACCTACTACAACAGAACATATTTTTTATTTGAAGTTTAGAGAGCCTAGTGAATCATCTCCTCTGTACATACTTTTAAGTATCAAAATCTCAGATGGGCACAGTGAATTTATTGCTCTGGGAAAAAAACCAAGGTCATATGAAAGCAAAGCTTTGCACTTCCCCACAAACCTTATAAAATGACTGAAACAATCAACAAGGAAAGAGTGATTTTTCTACCAAAGGATTTTATGATCCTTCTTTCTAATTGAGCGATTGCACAGATGGTTGTAACCAATATTAGTCCTGTAAGAAACCCCTGGGAGTGAGCCAGGTGGAACATCACTAGACAAACTATTATTTGTTACCTTAACACTAATATCATGAAATCTACCAGACCAAACATTTCTAATTTCATAAGCCGTTCATTTTTCATGCATGTCCTTTTACACAGATATTTAGCACAATATATACAAAACAAGCAATCCTTCTCCTTAAACCCCTCCTATTTGTGACGTACTTCCTCCTTCTCCTTAAACTCCGTTCTTTCACTTCCACCATACATGCGGACAGGCAGGATCATTACTGTCATTTGACCTTGAAATACCATCCATTTCTTCATCTACCACACCTTGTCTGCTGTAATCTTCTCTACATGCAAATAAAGGTCCTTCTGGATGATTAAAAGGTAATTTCATGAGTTCTGCTATCTGGCAAAGGCTGTTAACAGTGATAGTATCCGCTTATACAGGCCAGGCACAGGGGTCTCAGCAAGGGGATAAATAATTAAAAAACAGTCAGAGTCAGAATAGACGCTGAGCTTGTCCATCAGAAGGTTGACAGTTTGGTGGGTCAAATCCTGAGTGCCACATAACAGAGTGAGTGCCTGTTACTCATCCCAGCTTCTGCCAACCTAGCAGTTCGAAAGCACATAAAAATGCAAGTAGAAAAATAGGGACCACTAAGGTGGGAAGGTAACAGCGTTCCATGCGCCTTTGGCATCTAGTCATGCTGGCCACATGACCACGGAGACGTCCTCAGACAAGCGCTGGCTCTTCGGCTTTGAAACGGAGATGAGCACCAGCCCCTAGAGTTGGAAATGACTAGCACGCATGTGCGGGGGAACCTTTACCTTTACCTTTTTATAACTACTACAGAGTACCTCTCCATGCTACTCTGTCAAGTACAGCTTCTTTCAGTTGTTGGTTCTTCATATAAGTTTTGGTGTTATCAAACCAGTGTGTTCTTTACTTACCCCTTTTGTTCCACTAACCATTGCTAGAATTACTGATTTCTCCAGTGAATTTGAACATGTGATATAGCCAAAGTAATTAATTTTAAATTAATGTACAATCAATCAACCTTGAAGATCTTCTAGTCTAACCCCTTGCTCAAGCAGGAGACCCTATACCATTTCAGACAAGTGGCTGTCCAGTCTCTTCTTAAAATCCTCCAATGATGAAGCACCCATAACTTCTAAAGCAGGGGTGTCAAACTGCCAGCCTGCAGGCCAGATGCTTCATGCTGAAACCGCACCGACCCCATTGCCGGCAATGGAAAAAAGTTGCAATATGTCACGACACGTCACATGACGTTGTGAGTTTGACACCCCTGATCTAAAGAATATGTGTTCTACTGAGAGCAATTAAACAGTGGAACAGCTTGCCTTCAGAAATTGTGGGTGCTTCATAACTGGAGATTTTTAACAAGAGACTGGATAGTCATAGATGAAATTTAAATTTGAATTTTTTAAGCAACTCAAATTAATTCACTACTCCCTAGTAGCTAATAGGAAGAACACTGCAAAATTATTTTTCATGTCATACTATTCCTTAAATATTGCAATGTAGTTCTCAGGTTCAAAATAACTCCTCAAAACGATTCAGAAAAAAGCTGTGTGAATGAATAAATATATACAATAATATATATGAATGAGCATCCACAAACAAAGAAACTGGAATGAAAATAAATGCATGTGTTGTTTTTTTAAGTTAGTCATCCATACCTAACTTGCATTTCAGAATAGAATAATAGAGGAAAAAGAGATCTTGGAGGTCATCAAGTTCAACTCCCTGCTCAAGGCAGGAGACCTTATACCATTGTGGACAAATGGTTGTCCAATCTTTTCTTGAAACCCTACAGCAGACATGTCAAACTTGCGGCATCACATGATGTCGCGCAACGTATTGGGACAGTTTTGCCATTGCTGGCAATGGGGTAGGCGTGGCTTTCACATGACACGTCCGGCCCGCAGGCCAGCAGTTTGACACCTCTAACCTACAGTTATGAATAATCCAACTCTGGGAGGCAAGACATTCCACTGATTAATTGTTCTCACCATCAGGAAATTTCTCCTTGGTTCCAGGAGACAAGTTTGACAAGTTTCCCCCTGCTGCATCTTGTCCTACCTTCAGGTGCTTCAGAGAATGTCAACTCCCTCTTCTCTGTGAGTGTCCCTCAATAGCAGAAGACAGCTCTCATGTCACCCCTAATTCTCTTTTCATTAAGCTAAATATACTTAATTTCTTTAATGATACATTGTATGATACCTTGCTGCTCTTTATACTCCTTTTAGAGTCTAAGTACCTTTTTTCTATCTTGGTGACTGGAGTTGGTAACATTCATTTATTTAATTGTGACATTAATTTGTTGAATGACATTTTTTTCCTGAGAATTTAGAGACTAATCTGTTAAGTTAGATAAGTTTCTTTTATGATTTCTTTTGCCTTGTTTTGATCTGATTTGTTTTCCACACAAGCCAGTTAAGATTGTCAATCAGTTCAGAATATTTTGCTGGGACCTGTGGCTATGTACAAATCAATTGCAAGCCAATTTTAAAACACAACATGACCTCCCTTATGGAAAGCCTGAAGAAAAAGAAGATAAGCAGAATAATAGTGTTTCATTATTGAGAATAGCCTTTAGAAGGAAATTGTCTCACATTCCTAGCTAATTTTAGAGCATTCTTACCACTTTAATTTATGAATCCCTTTTATATAGAAAAAGGAATGCAATGTAATGGTCATAGTAGTCTTATGAAAGTTGCATTTTCAGGCTAAGAGTACACATTTATATAACACCTGAAGATATATTCCCTTTTTCTCTGGGTACTTGTACGTTTATTAGCTAACTATAAAACAGAATTTCCATCAGATTTTTCACCCAATAGGTGAAGCCATCAAATTGATGTCAGTGCAGGTTTTGTTTATTGCTTATTCTGTCCATTCCATCACTATTTAAGTAATTGTTTTACAGATCATACAAAAAAACAGATTTGTATTCTCATACAATTGTCCTTAAAAATATTTTGAATGTAAGATGAATTTTCGTAATCAATACCATTTTTTATTTCATTTTTTGTTGTTTAATGCAGCTAGTCAAACATACTATCTTATACTGAGAGTTTCTTACAATACACATTTTAACCAACCACTTATCATACATACCTATAAACTGCAACCTTCTTTCTAAAGCAGTCGCCATGTTGTTTATTCCCAGCTTGGACTGAACCATGATGAAGACTTTTCCTTCAACAATATCCTCTGATGTTTTTATGCACAACATAAAAATGATATCAAGGTAGTTTGAATGTTACCTTTCCCTTTTAATTTTTTAAATTGGTATCCCTTAAACAGCTTTCTCGACGCTGGTTGAAGGGATTATAGCAAATGATATATTTTTCTCTTTTTTTGTGTGGAGTGAAGAAGAAGAGGATGTTTGTTTCTCATGAACTCATGGCAGCACAGGAGGAGGAGGAACAAACAGCCACTACCACATGCTTCTCCCAGAAGAAGAAAGCTGAAGCCACCAGCCTGAGGATGACGGATGGGATTCCGTCGAAACGTTGCTCCTACACCTTCAACTCTACGTGGGAAAAAACCCGAATGACCAAAGATCCATATACCTCAGAGAACAAATATATATATATATATATATATATATATATATATATATATATATATATATGTATGTATGTATGTATGTATGTATGTATGTATGTATGTATGTATATATATATATATATATATATATATATATATATATATATATATATATATATATATATATATATATATATATATATATATATATATATATATATATATATGGATCTTTGGTCATTCGGGTTTTTCCCCCGCGTAGAACTAAAGGTGTAGGGGCGACGTTTCGACGCAATCCCATCCGTCATCATCAGGCTGGTGGCTTCTGCTTCCTTCTTCTGGGAGAAGCATGTGGCTGTTTGTTCCTCTTTTTTAAACTGCCAGAGGGGGTGTGTTCTGTGGGTCGAGGTGTGCTCTGATTGGGTGGGGGAGTAAGTGTGTTCTGATTTGGTGGGAGTGTGTTTTGAATGGTGGGTGTGTTCTGATTGGGTGGGGGTGTGTTTTGAGTGGATGGGCTGGTCTCAGCTGCCAGCCTTAGACCTGAGCTGGTGAGTTGTGCTGCTTTTGTTCGGCTTCGTGTTTGTGGTGGTGCCATGTTTTTATAGTGGGTGTCAGTTTGCTTATTGTGTGGTTTGGAGGGGTTTAAAGTGGCTGATGTTGCAGCTGTAGTTAGGTTTCTGTTTTGTGGTTGTGCCTCGTTATCATTGTGGGTTCGGATTTGCTTTTTGAATGGTTGTGTGGTGGTGATGTCATGTGGTGTTATCATAACTTTGGGTCTATCATTCTTGGTGGTTGGGACTCGTCTGTCAATCAAGGCGGGTTTCCAAATGGTTGGTAGGCGAGAGGTATCATCTCATTTGTTTATGCTGTGCGGGCGTTTTTCTATCTCAATGGCTTCTCTGATTATTCTGTTGTTAAAATGTTCAATTTTGGCGATAGTTTTGGTTTTTTTAAAATCAATTTCATGTCCCGTGGCTTCAAAGTGTTGGACCAGGGATTAAGTTTGTTCTCCTTTTCTGAGTGAGTTTTTGTGCTCTTCAATGCGTGCACTTATTCTTCTGTTGGTCTGTCCGATGTATGTGGTGGGGCAGGTGGTGCATGGGATTTCGTATACTCCTTGGTTTTCTAAGCCAATTATGTCCTTGGGGTTTCTTAGGATGGTGGATATTTTTCTGTCTGTGTAGAATGCTGTTTTGATGTTGTGTTTTTGGAGGACCTTACTGATTCTGTCTGTGGTCCCTTTTAAGTATGGGAGGAGGGCTTTGCCATTTTCTTGTTCTCTGTCTTGGGTTTTTGTGGGTGTCTCTCTTCGGATTAAGTTGGTGATCGTGTTTCTTTGGAATCCATTGGCTGTTAGTACATTAGTGAGAGTGTGTAGTTCGGTTTTTTGGTGTTGTTCGTCAGCTAGGTGTTTTGTTCTGGAGATGAGTGTCTTGGCTACGGAGTTGATCTGTGCTGGGTGGTGGTGTGAGAGTACGTTCAGATAGCGGTTTGTGTGTGTGTTTTTATGGTAGATAGTGTGTCCTAGGGAGCCGTTGGATTTCTTGTAGACTAAGACATCAAGGAAGGGAAGTTGATTGTTAGCTTCTGTTTCCATGGTGAATTGTATTTTGGGATGTAGGCTATTGAGGTGTGTGAGGAAGTCATCCAGTTTTTCTTTGCCGTGTGGCCAGATTACGAAGGTGTCATCTATGTATCTGAGCCAGAGTTTGGGTTTGTGGTTGGATTTTTCTAGAGCGAGGGTTTCAAAGTGTTCCATGTAGAGGTTTGCGATGACAGGTGAAAGGGGTGATCCCATGGGTGCTCCTTCCATTTGTTTGTATCTTTGTCCATTGTAGATGAAGTATGTGTTAGATAGGCAGTGGTTGGTCAGATCTAGGATGTGTTTTGGGGGGGTTGTATTTATTTAGGATAGCTGTCAAGGCTTCTTTGATTGGCACTTGGGTGAAGAGGGATACGACATCGAAGCTCACAAGTAGGTCACAGGGCTGTAAGTTTAGTTTACTTATGATCTCTATGAAATGGAATGAATCTTGTACGTGTGAGGTGATGGAATTTGCGTAAGGCTGTAGTTGTTTGGCAAGAAATTTGGCTAGATTTTGTAGAGGTGAGCCTATGGAGCTGACTATGGGTCTGAGTGGGGTCCCTTCTTTGTGTATCTTGGGCAGACCATAGAGCTTAGGACATCTGGATGATTTTTCTCTGGGAATTATTGTTTTCTGGATCTCTTCACTGATGGGGGTGGCTTTTATTTTGGATTTTGTGGTTTTTTCCAGGTAGGTGGTGGGATCTGTCTTGAGGAGTTTGTATGTGGAGTCTCGGAGTAGGTTGGATAATTTGGTATGGTAGTCAGATGAGTTCATTACCACTGTGGCGTTGCCTTTGTCTGCTGGCAGAATGATTATGCTGGTGTCATTTTTAGGTTAAGTAGTGCTGTCTGTTCCTCTTTGGGTAAGTTGCTTTTGGGTGGTTTGCTGGTGCAGAGGATGTTGGTCACTTTGAGTCTGATTTTGTTGGCGTCATCAGGGTTAATTTTGGTCAGGCTGGATTCGACTCCACATATAATGGTTTCTGTGGGAATGTGTTTGGGAGCGACTGCAAAATTAAATCCTTTAGACAGGACGTTGGTTTCGGCTTTGGTGAGAATCCTATCTGAGATGTTGTGCACAGTTTGTTTCATGTGTTGCTGTGAGAGAGGAGGGGTTTGTTTCTGGCGTTCCTTTAGTCTTCGGAGTTTATTGGTGTGTGTGTCTGTTTTGTAGGCAGTCTCTGTTTCAGCTCTCCAGACAGCGATTTGTTTGAATTTGTCCCAAAGTGTGGGGTGGATCTTGTTGCTGAGTTTGAGGTGAAGTGTGAGGAGGTCTCTGTTGATTCGGTCCAGGATATATATATATATATACTATTTTTTTATGCTGTTTTGTTCAAAACTGTTAAATGATGAATGATAGCATCAAGGCAAGCATATTATTGATAGCTTTGTTCTAACACACCAAAAGAGACACTGAAATCAAAATGTAATTATTGTAGCTTCTGTAAGATCTAGAAAATGAGAACAAAAGAGAGTTCTTTGAAAGAAAAAGTTAATGAATTACTTAATTACCTTTATTGCAGGAAGGAAAACAAAGCAAAGGGGAGATGAAGAAAAGTAACCAAGGTTCTTGGGTATAAGCTAGGCCTGCCAAAAAGGCCATGAGATGAAAGAATAGGAAGATGATAAGGAACACAAAAGTAAGAGAAAGGATAAAACTGGGAATTAACATGCTAGTCTTTTAAAAATTTAGGGTCTCTTCTCCCTTTGTACTTCCAAGTAACAATCCACTCAAAGAATGCAGTTTACCAAGCTTTGACATTTGCAGCCAATACCAAGGGAAGAACATATTGTTAAGAGTTATTGAATAGATGCATCAAATTAGCAAATATTGTGTCCTTTCCTAGGCTTTCAACAGTAACACATCTACAATGAGCAATCTGAACAGTGTCATGAAAATGCCCAGAGTTTCCACCATTTCCCGTTTTCCTGATTGCCATTGTCACAAAAATAGATTTGAGCTGTGTCCTTATCTATTCTTTTTATTATCTTTGTCAGAGGAATGAGGTATCTGAATGTTAATACCCAAGACTGTCTGGAAACACAGCAGATTGCTGTGTGGCTTTAACCTTTTCAATATTTGTGATTTGATTGTTTTGCTGTTCGGATGCTCTCATACACCTGCAATCTGGACAGAAATATGATGATAGCTATTCAAAGGAGTGTTCCTTCAAAAAGCTGAAACTATATGTTTGTTTATAAATGAAATTAATTATCAAGCAAAATAAAGTTACCATTATATGTCATAACAGTCTTAGGCTGAGGCACTGTCAGGTGCTAGAATGACACTGATAGTTAATCACAGCAGTATGTTTATTGTTAGTCACCTATTTGCAACAATGTCATACACTTTCCAAGAATCACCAGATGAGCACTTGGGGTGGGGTGGCTGTCAGTTCTCTATCACTTCCTTCCTTTTAAGGATTTTAGGATTGTCTAAACTCCTCCCCCTACTTTAGGGGGATTCCACCATAGGCACCCAGTCATTAAATGAATCCATTGTAGACAATGATTTTTTTTTACTGGAAATTGGAAGTAAACATTGGTTTCTGGCAAAAAAAGTAATAAATTGTGGTCGCATAGCCATAGGATGCTGCAAAAGGCTGTAAATGCAGGCATCCAGAACACAATAATATGACCACAGGGAGGGTGGGTGGCCACTGGAACTTTGAAATCCAGGTCATAGTACATTGGCAATATATTGGTGGGAATCTGTTGTAACTTTGAATGGTCCCTAAGTGAGAGGTTATAAGTCAAGGACTATCTTTACTCTTAGTATTTCTTATTTGCTCTAGTTCTGTCTCTTTCCAGTTAGAGAGCTCTTCAATCAGAATCCTGACATCCAAGTTGATTTCTTTATTTTTCATGAAAAATCTCTACCAGTTTGCAGCAGATTCATTTATTTCCCACTCTAGTGCATTTCTCTGAGACACATGTAAAAGAAGCTTGCATATACAAAGAAGAATCATAGTAAAAGTGAATGTTTATCTCTTAGAATTCTGAATAATGCTCATAACTTCTCTATTACACTCAATATCTTCCAGTTTTAATCTGTGAAATGCTGGAGGTTATGAATTTGCATGAAATTATAACTGTAATTATAAGTGACTCAACAACAATGTAAATATATGAAAAGGCAATTTAGTAAATGAAGAAAAAAGTGCAAATGTTGTGGTTGTTGATTAGGTAAACCATTTCAAATTTAAGAGACAGGAACAAAATTATAGAAAAATAGTGAGAGAAAAAATGTGGCTGAAGACATTTATATCTGGAGAGTTCCAAAACAAATATATTTGGAAAATATGGCTCAGAGACTTTTCAAGGAGGATGAAGAGACTGACATTTTGGAAGCAAAATTACTTCCCAAAATAGAGTGCAGACATTCAAAGACAGTTCAGAGTTCAGCACTCTGTGAAAATTTGCAGACTACTCCCAAAAGCTCAAGATAAACAGCACTTGAAATCTTTATTATCCTTCCTTATGAATTGGGTTCCTTGTCTCACCTCTCCAGCTCTACTTTGGTGACATGAGGTCAACTAATCCTTCTGTGGACAGAAATCTTGGATAGCTAAGAATATGACTTCCATGAAACTATTCTCTTGAGGATTTTGAAGGTCACTTTCCATACTTTTCCTTCATGACATTTTTGTGCTTCCTTAGCAGAAAATGCAAAGTGTAATTATCTTTTTCAGAGCCTATATTTATTGTATTTAAATCTTTTTTAAAAAAATGTATATAGCTGCTCTATTGAATGAGTTATATTGGCTCACTAAAAATTCAACTCTAAAAGTAATAAAGTTGAAAAAATAATAACAGAAGAAACAGTGCAGTTCTGAGCACATGTAAGGGGCAAGCCAAACAAATACAACAAGAATGAAAATTGGATAAAAGAGGTGACCATCTGGAGCACCATTTGAATACCATCAGCTTTGACAAAATCACCAGAAATTTACTAGGAATAGCTTACATTCTGCAACAATACCTTTAACACCATCCTACAGCAATATCTGACTATTCTAGGTCCTTGGGAAGGACTCAATAGATTGATAAAAATGCAAGTCCTGTCCAACCATCTGACTGGCTATGCAATAAACTTTAATAATATCTCCCTCCTCTTGTCATGGAAGGGGCTTGCAATACACTGATGAGGGGAAAAACTGTGCTGGCCATTTCTGTATTCTGTACTAATGTATTCTCTACAGGCAGTACTGCATTCCAATGTAGGATTCTTTTTTTTATGTTTTCTCACCATATTAAATGGATTGGTGGATACATTTAGTCTCGCTCTTCCAGATTAAGTGTATCCACCAACTCATTTAATACACTGACAAAACAGAAAAAGAATCCTTTATCACATAGAGCAACAAGGCCATGTGAGATGTCAGAGTTCCTGGGGATCTGTTAACAAATAAAAATGGGCTCAGTCAGGACTATGGCTGGGCAACTAGGACTCAGCTCCGTAGGATTACTGAAAGACCAAAAACTACAGACAAGAAAAAAGTGTACTGTTTTTGAAAACCACACCATTATGGCCTGCTATTATAAATTAGAACAACTGGGGCTTCATAAACTAATAATGGTGGTCCTAATGGTTATCAACATAACTGTGTGCCATGCTAAAATATCTTGGACAGCACATGGAAAAAGTGTGCACTGACCACATTTCCATCTGTCAATTGCAAAAAGCCACATTGGTTAGATTTAGACCTACACTACAAAAAAGCATTGCAACATCCTTGGTTCTTGAGAAGAACAACTGTCATATGAAGGCCAAGACAAAATAAAGAACTGGCAGTGAAATTTCACATAAACTGATAAATCTAAATTAATAATTAGTGTTTGCTGACAGCAGAAAATAATAAAGATGATGAAGTTATGGGGAGACTATTCCATAACTGGGATGATTCTGCCGAAAGTCTTTCTTCCTAATAGTCACCTGTCTCAAATTAATTAATTCAAATTGCTTAGGAAACATTTATGTTCAGCACCAGGGTGTACAAATAACTTAGTTCTGAGAATGTAAGCTCAGTTGAATGCTAATCTACACTTAAGTCCTTGCACAGTCGATGTCCTTTGACAGAAAAAAAGACTCAGAAACTTTTAGGTCATACTAAAGATGAATAATGGGGACCCTATTAACAGGGCATTTTGTAGAAGTCAGGGAGATGCTTCCTACATCTAAGGTGGACAATCTAATAATCTTGAGAAAAGAAGAAGAGCTGGCAAGTTACAACAATCATGAAAGAGATAGAAACAAGATATACACTATGCCTGGGAGGCAAAAGGCCATGAATGTATTACCTCAAAAGCAAAATACAAGCATAGGCAACCAGTGCTGTAGCCAATTGAAATGAAGACAAAGTTGTATTGGATAAAACTTGGATAATTTATTTGATAGACAGATTGTTTTTACCAAGAAACCAGTTCAGGGCTCTTCAAAATGGGAAGAAATCGGTAAGGTGAAAAGGATGGTCTCTTTTACTTTAGTAATTGAAAAATGAAAATAGAATAAATGTGCTGGTGACTTCTGGACCAAGATGGTTATGATAACATTTGTATGCCAAAGGGGTTTTCTTTCTTAATCTAATTAAAAGAACTACTGTATTTTCCGGCGTATAAGACGACTTTTTAACCCATGAAAACCTTCTCAAAAGTTGGAGGTCATCTTATACGCCGGGTGTTAGGGTTAGGGGCAGTTTTATTGTTCGATGTTACAGGAAAAACCAGAGGCAACACCCCTCCACACATACACACATGCAGGCAACCTCGGCAGCTCATTGATAGGGGGGAGGAAGGGGGAGAGAATCACAAAATTGATATCTGTTGTCGAGCCCTGCGGGCCCGACACTACACAGGGGGTCTCATTCCAAAAACAAGCCCTGCTTCACCTACTCACCCCCCTCCCCACTGCACACGGCTCGCTCCATGACCCGGCGCTCCAACAAACAAGGGAGGAGGTCGACCGTAATCAGCAAGCCCAACTATCAGCTGATCGTCGGTTCCTGGCTCTGCAAACCCAATGACCAGCTGCTTCATGGCGTTTGCATGCGCCTGCATCGCAGGGCTTTGCTGAGGACCCCGCAGGCACTGAGGAGGACAGCCCACTCTGCCTTGCCGTACAGGGAGCCTGGGCACTACAAAACATGCTAGCTGTTCCCTTGCCTGCTGACGGACCTGTGCCGGGACTGCATGCTATAGCCTGTGCGCTGGAGACAAGGGCTGGCTGTTTTCCGTCGGTGTCAGATGGACCGGAGCCAGGGACTGCTGGAGGGTGGCCCTGGGACGTGTGGACGAGCCCGCTGGAGCCAGATACGGATGGGGGGCAGTTGGTTGGAGAGGGATAGGCACACACTGGGAGCACGTTAGCGTTTTCACCCGGGTTGCGGTAGAGGGGGTTTGGAGAAGAATCACCCAGGATACTAACAGCAGCAAGGTTTACAACGCTGAAGTTGTCGAGAGTCAGAAGCATGTGGTGGTTAAAGAAATGCAGGCAGGCTCTGGATGCCGGAAGTGTACTTTGTACATTGCTAAGCACATTGATTTGTGCTTTAGATTGTAAGCTGCCCTGAGTCTTCGGAAAAGGGTGTGATATAAATGGGATTTTTTTTAAAAAAAAAATTGCGTCTTGGAGACAGGGAGGGCTGGGCAGGCAGGGAGGGAGAGAGAGCTGACCCACCCAATCCAAGCAGACTTTGTATGCAGTGGGGTAGTCTTATATGGCGAGTATAGCCCAAACCCTATAATTTAACAGGAAAAGTAGGGGGTCGTCTTATACGCCCAGTTGTCTTATACGCCGGAAAATACGGTATTGTTCATTTTCAGGAAATGAACAGGTGAGCAATGCCATTCCATTCTGGTGAATGTGTAAGAGAGCAACCAGCTTGTATGAAATCTGTTTCAAGGGCATTAAAATGTTCCTTTTAAATTGAATTCCATGCACTGTATGTCATTTATCTTTATGCCAATTGTCAATTTTACTGAAGCAGAGAAAAGGAGAGTCATCTAAAAAGTCAAAGTACGTAAAAGAAAAAAGTCACTGATTATATATATCCTTTTAGCTTCCTTTCAGACATCTCTGAAAGTGTGGGGACAGCATTGGAGTGAAGATCAGGGGCCAGACAATGAACTGATAGTCAGCAAATTTTATCTGGAAAGTGACATAGATTCCAAAACGTTGTGCCTCATTTCTCTGGTGACAGAGAAATATAGTTGTCAATGGGTTTCTTATTTTCAATCACTAGAAAAAAAATTAAAGTAGACAAAAGAATTCATAGTGTTGAAGAAGATTGAGTTGGAAATAGAATTATATTCAAATGATGAATATGTAATTGCTAATATATATACATTTTTATTGAAATCTGTAACTGAAAAACAAGGGAATAATGTACTATAAAGTGAGTTTAAAAATGTTACAATATACAGATGGAACAATGGAAACTTATGTGGCTGAAAGAATTGAAATAAAGACCATGTTATACTCTTAAGGATTATATTTTATCTTTGGCTTATTTCAAGAAAAAAAGAACAATGCAATGGATAAGAAAATGGAAGGCTTAAAAAGTGAAAAAGCAATAAAAGAAGTTCTTTGTTTATAAATACCACATCTCACAAAGTCTTTAAAAACACCTTGGAGTAGGAAAGCAAAACAGTAGACAAATGAATATATTGTACATATAAATTCCAACATTTTGTGTATTCTGAGATTTTATCAGGAGTCCCATATCTACAGCCAATTTATAGGGATTAAGTCTTTATTAGAAAATTCTATATTTTTAAATTAGAAATTGCTGCTTGCTCAAATTTCAGGATGTATAAAATGTAGATGTTCGGATGCCTTCCTTGCATCAAATAGATCAATTCCATCTTAGTTATTTCCATTATCAATGTTTATGTCATCATACCTAATAGTG
The DNA here is from genome assembly GCF_947247035.1 of Vipera ursinii. Classification (NCBI taxonomy): domain Eukaryota; kingdom Metazoa; phylum Chordata; class Lepidosauria; order Squamata; family Viperidae; genus Vipera; species Vipera ursinii. The sequence goes on from NC_139512.1 coordinate 82,101,399, forward strand.
CAAACTGAGCTTTACAGAATAATTAAATTGTCCGTTTGTTTGTGAAAGTTTGAGAAAAATATCAACACTTTGAGAATGATATTGTAGTGATGTTCCTCCTTTTTAGTATAAATCCTTAAAAACAACTGCAAAGTTCCTCAAATAACTGAATCATATTCATTAAAAAATAGGCATGTTTTGTCTTGCTTATTCAAAATTGATACACAGTTGTAATTTCCTCAGGTCTTTCCATTGATGGTTTCATACTTTTCTTACCAAGTCAAAACAAAAGGCAAGTAAAAACTTTTAAGATCCTTTAGCAATAATTAATATTGCCAGGCTGCTCCTCAGGAGAAATTTCTGGCAAGATGGAGATGTGGTGTCTTGCCATTTTGTTTTTTCCTCTTCCTCCTTGAGATATAGAAAGATGAAGAAAATGAACAAATAGAAATAATGATTATATTGCTATGTTGTGGATTGGTGAGGTGGGTGGATGTGGGCGAGAGATAAAATGCATATAAACACAAGAAATAGATTTTTCTTCCTTCAATGGCTTATTATCAATGGTTTAATGAAGAAAAGGATGAGAGGTGACATGATAGCAGTGTTCCAATATCTCAGGGGCTGCCACAAAGAAGAGGGAGTCAAGCTATTCTCCAAAGCACCTGAAGGCAGGACAAGAAGCAATGGATGGAAACTAGTCAAGGAGAGAAGCAACCTAGAACTCAAGAGAAATTTCCTGACAGTTAGAACAATTAATCAGCCTCCAGAAGTTGCAAATGCTCCAACACTGGAAGTTTTTAAGAAGAGACTGAAAAACCATTTGTCTGAAATGGTATAGGGTTTTCTGCCTGAGCAGGGGGTTGGACTAGAAGACCTCCAAGGTCCCTTCCAATATTATTATTATTATTATTATTATTATCATTATCATTATTATTATTATTATTATTATTATTATTATTATTATTATTATTATTATTCGCACAGTCAGCCAGATGTTCAAACTGGATTTGGCATTGTTTTTTAATCTCATTTATATCCCGCCCTTCTCCGAAGACTCAGGGCGGCTTACAATCTAAAGCACAAATCAATGTGCTTAGCAATAGCCTTCATTGTATGTACTGTATATGCCTGCTTATTAGGGCTTTCACACCCCCCCAAGTGGCATTATTACACAGTCAGCTTATTGCCCCCAACAATCTGGGTCCTCATTTTACCTACCTCGGAAGGATGGAAGGCTGAGTCAACCTTGAGCCTGGTGGGACTTGAACCTGCACTAATTGCAGGCAGCTGGTATTACTTAAGGAGGCATTAGCCCACTGCTCCACCAAGGCTCTTTTTTTTGTCTATCTATTGAGTCCTTACCAAGGACCTGTGATAGGCAGATGTGGATGTTTGATGGTATTACAGATATCGTCGCAGGATGGAAGCAGTTCCTAGTAAGGCCGCCTTTTGCAATCAACTAATGGCGAATTTGTCAATGCCAATGGTGTTCAAGTGGTGCTCCAGTTGTTTTGGGATTGCACCCAAGGTGCCTATTACTATTGGTTCTACCCTTGCTTGCCTTTGCCACAGTATTTCTATATCTGTTTGTAGGTCTTTGTATTGTGTTATTTTTCCCAGTTCTTTCTCATCTATTCTGCTGTCTCTAGGCACTGCCATGTCAACTATCCAGACTTTTTTGTCTTTCTTATCGACAATTGTTAAGTCCGGGGTGTTATGTTGCAGGTCCTTGTCTGTTTGAATTCTGAAGTCCCAGAGCAGTTTAACTTTATCATTTTCTATGACTTTCTGTATTTTATGATCCCACCAGTTCTTGCTTACAGGCAAATGATATTTCTTGCAGATCTTCCAATGCACCATTGTTGCTACTTTGTCATGCCGCTGCTTGTAGTCAGTCTGTGTGATCTTCTTGCAGCAGCTTACCAGGTGGTCCACTGTTTCTTCAGATTCTTTTCATAGGTGGCGCTTACTGTCTGTTGCTGTCTTCTCAATTTTGACTTTGTATGCATTTGTCTTTAAGGCTTGGTCTTGTGCAGCCAGAATTAGTCCCTTGGTCTCTTTCCTCAACTTTCCTGCTCTTAGCCATTTCCAGGTCTTGTTATTATCTGTATTATTATTATTATTATTATTATTATTATTATTATTATTATTATTATTATTATTGTTGTTGTTGTTGTTGTTGTTATTGTTGTTGTTGTTGTTATTTACTGTCGTCTATTTCCAACTTTAGAAGAAGCTATTACAAAATGGGAGAAAATGGTTTTCACTAAGAAATTTACTACCTCTTCTCGTTAGGTAAAAGACTCCAAGCTGAAGATCCAGTTCAAATAAAAGATAGAGACAAAACATTTCTCCAGAATTTTTTTTCTAACATTGGAACCAGTGATTTCAAAGCTAGTAGGTCCCAAGAGAGATTAATAAATATCTGTATAGGGGATGGATCTCAGTTCAGCTGTGTTCTCAAAGGATTATTGGAAAGCTAATGTTCTGAAATTTTCTGGAAAGGGTTATTATGATCAAATGCCACCCGAAGACAGGCTTTTGGTTTTATACTGTTGCTGTCAGAATCCATTTATATCACATTTCATAAATGTATAGGTAGAACATTGTGCTTATTCTGGGGATTCTGCCATCTCTCCGAGAGGGGGGGAGAGGATGGTTACTTAGATTGAAATAGGCAATCTTCAAACAACAGGGAAACGTTTGATCTGGGGGAGGGAGGGGGAGAGACAGATCTTGATCGCATCTTCATTTACAACTGAGAAGGAAGAAGCAATAACAATAAAAACAAGGAGAGTTCCCTTTCCCACGGAAGGGCCTGACACCTAAGTAAATGATGGGAGCCTGACCAAATGGATGAGGGGAGGTGGCTGAAATGGGAATGCTTTATATAGGATTGAAATGTAACTTTGTTAGATTCCGTCTTGTATTGCCACAATCGATTCCATCCTAGTAAACATTTTCCTTTTGGACTAAACTTGCATCCAAGAGTTCTTATTTCCTAAGATGTGGATTGAGGTGGGTCCTGACAGTTGCAGAGTTCTCCCTCCAGTAACCTGGAGTGGGCCCTGTACAGCCATATAAAGGAAGCAATTTCTGCAACCCAAGGCAGAATTTTCCTAGAGAATTTTAAGCAAGTGGCTACTCAGCAGGGTGGAGATAAAAAGGGAGTTGGTTCCACAGGGCAGATTGGCTATGACTACTTTTCTGGAGAAAGATTTGAGAACTCTGAAAAAAGATTGTTTGTATGGATGTCTGTGTGTGTGTGTGTGTGTGTGTGTGTGTGTGTGTGTTAATGATATAAAGACCACACACTCAAAAAGGACAGAGCTCAGAGTTTTAGAGTAAGTTTGTCTGAATGGAAAGGAAAGAGCTTCAGGCCCAGCATTTGAAATATGTTTCCACAGAACCTCCCCCTCCCCAAATTACACAATATAATTTTATAAAGACATAAAACAAAAAATGTGGCAAAAAACAACATTTATCATCAAACAACACGATGAAAAGAAAATAATCACAGTATTCTAGACATTACGCATAATATTGCCAGACTGTATAAAAGTATATACATCAGAAAATCCACAACCAATTTTTATAACAGTAAAATAAACCCTAAGTGCCGTATGTGTTGTCTCTGCTTCTACTGTTATAGCAATGGCAATAACAATAGCACTTAGACATATATACTACTCCTCAGTACTTTACAGCCCTCTCTAAGCAGTTTACAGAGTCAGCCAATTGACACCAACAATCTGGGTCCTCATTTTACCAACCTTGGAAGGATGGAAGGTTGAGTCAACCCTGAGCCTGTCAGAATTGGACTCCTGGCAATGAGCAGTGAGTTAGCCTGCAATACTGCATTCTAACCATGGCTTCTACCCAAACCTTTCTAGACAAAACAAATATTTGAAAGGGGAAGGAAAATATATATATATGGGTTAACGGTTTTTTCATGTTAATGAACAGTTAATCAATCCAATGGGTGTAGATTCATTTTGTGATACATTCAAAAGCATCATTATTTCACATATAAAGTCAGGTACTTTACCTGATGTAGTATATAACATCTATATCTAACTATTATAAATGACTGAGCTATAAGGGACTCTTGTGGATTTCAGAATTTAAAAATTAGAACTTATATATAAACATATTTATGTTTTGAGAGTTACCATTGCTATTCATAAATAAAATTATAGAATTAGTTATTTGCACAGTGCTGGACAACTTTTTAAATCTGTATACGAGAGTGCTTCAAAATTAAATATTATTGTCCATCTTGTAAAAATTAATTCAGTGTGGTAATCTGAATAAAAGCAGGATAAAGGAATTTCATACATGCTGTAACTCAATAACTACTCATATTCTTCCCCTTACTAATTTTTTGCTTTCTACAGAAGCCACAGACATTAGATCTCTGCAAAGCTTCAAAGGAGCACTTGACTTTGACAAAACTTTTAATGAAGTCATTTTTGTCTGCTTCAAAGCTCCTCTCAGATTTCTCCTGCAGAGTTCAACCAATATTTTTCCACAATATGATAATGTCTTCACCTGGCCTACAGCCAAAAGTAAAATTATCTGTAAATTACTACATAGCTTGGAGTCAATTCATATTTCTGTCTTTATGGGCTACGCAGTATGCATTGTCTTGATCCACATCCTAACTTCAACATCATCATCATCATCATCATTATTATTATTATTATTATTATTATTATTATTATTATTATTATTATTATTATAAAAAAGCTTACTGCCAATTTTACACTTAGATTGCAACATTATTATGTTCCTTTTTCTCCCCATTCCCGAATATGCTACCATTTGTGCAGTTCATATAGTGAAAGAAAGAAGCCTTCAGTGAATGTGGTAAAAGATGGTTAGAATAAACCTACTCCTGTGAAGAATGGCTCTAGCATGGATAGGGGATATTCCACAGATTTGCTGTCTGAGACTCACTGGTCCTCCTGAAGCATTCATCAACGGGCCTGAAGAAAGACAGACCAGCTGCTTATAACCTCCTTCTACCATCACCTAGATATATTATTTGTTATTTTGGTATGTTGCACTGTACATCATTTCATCAGGATAAATGCAGTACTGATGCTCATCTCGTAGTATATCTACAGCTAGTTACTTAGGCTGTTGCTTTTATTTTACATTCTTCTACACTTGTTCATTTTTCTAATTTTCAAAGACTATTTTTTACCATTTCCTGAAGGGTTGCTTGCTTTGGGAGTGATGACCTTTGAGTTTTGTTTACTTGTTTGTATATTTTCCTGAGTAATCTTTTACATTTTGTTGTGTCATCAGCTTGTATTTCAACCACTTTACTGACTTTCTTTATTTTTTTCATGACACTGTCCTCAGGGTTGATAAATGACTGCACTTTCTTTAAAATGGGAAATGTATTTATTTGTGGGCAATATGTGTTTCTAAAATCATCTCCTTGTTATAGGAGCAAGCATGCATTCCATTTAACCTTTAACTCCTTTATTATGTTACATTTTTTCTTCTATTAAGCCACTGAAATTAGAAATCAGGTTTTGCTCATTTGATGGGATTTTAATGCATATTTGCAATGAATGCTGGCCTCAAAGACTTAATGACTGTTAGTTAGATGAACTCAGCAGAATCCATATAGGGAAAGTATATTCTGCTCCACTCTCAGATTATATAAAACTGGTTCCTCACCCTCCAGTTTTGCAAAAACAGTTAAGACAAATAGCTTTGCATCTTGTACATTAAAATACATTAGTATTTTATAATTTCTTATTGTTGGTGACTGTCTGAATAGAGAGTTAGGATATAAATGAATATAAAATATTTTGTGTTATGTTGATGAGGTCCAATCTTCATAAGAAATGTTTTCCTTCTAGACATAGCCTGCAGATAAATGTAAACTATGAGATATTATAGCACTGTGATGGATGTCTAAGTAAAATTGCATTCATATTGAGATATCCAAACATAGGAAATGGAATTTTTTGTTCTATTACCTCCCATATGTGTTGGCTTTTAGTTCCCATAATCCCAGACCAACAAAACCAATGGCTATGATGTTAGACATTGTACCACTAGATGCTGGAAGTGCCATGTACATACAAGATTAATAAATTATGATTTATCACACAATCAGCCTGATGTTTGTTTACTCATGTCAGAAGCATCTCAATTAAAATAAGGCATGCAATATGCTGTAAAATCTAAAATATAAAATAGAACTCAGAACTCAGCTGCATAGGCCTTCCGGAAAGGCCTGACTACAAAATGCAGGCCAGAATGCATCTGCAGAATGAAGCTGCTCCTTCAGCCCCAGAAGAAGTAGACCGGCTGGGCAGGGCTGTCGGTGCCAGAGGCAAAACATTCCCCCAAAATAAGACCTGCTGCCTTTTTTGGAGGCAAAAAAAATAACACCCGGTCTTATTTTGGGGGAAACACGGTAGTTGGCTAATCCTTTCAATCCAGAAACATCCAAAGCCAGATGTTTAGACTGGATTTGGCCTTTTTGTCCACCTATCAAATGCTTCCCAAGGACCTAGGGTAAGCAAATGTTGTTTGATGGTGTTAAAGGTTTTGTCATAGCATGTAACCTATTCCAAGTAAAGCTATCTTTTGCAATTAACTAATGGTGATTTTGTCAATGTTGAAGGTGCTCAGGTGGTACTCCAGTTCTCTTAGAATTACATCCAAGCTGCATATAACATTTTTTTTGCTTTCTTTTGCCATAGTTGTTCTATTATTGTTATATCTGAATCATCACTGTTCATGTGTTTATAAAACTCAACTCTGCCAGTCACTACAGGCATTGACTGTGTCATAACCTTAAGTAGAAACTAATTCTGGAAAGCCATAAACAATGTTTGAAAGTTAAAAGAAAATCTACTTACAAAGGCAATAATCAACCCCAAACAAAAACAAAGACAAAGCCCCAAGTCAGCAAAATGCACATGGCGCAACACACTTGCCTTTACATGTCCATTCCATTGTTTCCATTGCAAAAGCTTACCAGGATAAACCAGGTCTTTACACCACCAGAGAGGCAGCCAAACCAGCTTTCCTGAAATTAAATCTGCATCAGTGTGTTCCAGTGATATGAACTCAGCAAGAATTCCTCTGCCTTTTGAAGAGATTCTGAAAACCTGAGCCTTTGAAGATTTGGTTGGGCGCCCAGTTTTGTCAAAGTGATTTCCTCTTTGAGCACTCAGTTTCCATCTCCATGAAGTGGAACCAATGAAATCAAAACCCCAGACAGAAGCAGAGTCTGAACTACCAAGACAAGTCAATTCGGCTGATCGTAATAATTACCTGAACTCAGTGACTCTAAGCAAAGCCTAGGTGGCGATTGCTGATTCTGTACCAGAAGCATTTTTTATTATCAGAACTTCTTCAAACATAAATCAATAAGGGCTTCTTTTTCATTGTTATTTCTGGTGTCATTTTCCTGTGTACATTAATTGGGTTTTATACCGTATGTTACCCAGGGGGTTATTTGTTCATAAATGGAAAAATGTTGAGCTCAATCCCTCTTATCAAGGGTGTTAATAAAATTAAAACTGCAGTAAATAAATTGAAGCTGTTTGCTGCTGAACATAATGGTTATATCACCGTTGCTGAAAAGCGTCTCTTGCTATCCTGCTAGGCCTCCAAGGGGCAGGCTTGTTTTAGAACAATCTAAGCAGAAACATAAGTAATTAAATCTCCTTTAATAACTTCAGGTATACTGTACTCTGGTATTTTGCACTTGTAATACAATCCTAAAAAAATCAGTCAATCGTGCCTGCAACAATGTTTTCAAGATGCACAAAATGTTTCAGGCAAGTCCTGGAAAATCTGTTGGGTGCAATCCTCTAGCCTTCCTTTGCACTGTGTGACATCAGGGCTTTTTTTGTCATAGAACGCTCAGAACGGAGTTCCGGCACCTTTTTTGGATGGAATCTTGTAGGGTAGGCAAGGCAGGTTGTATGACATGTGTGAGTTCCGGCACATTTTTCTTGTACAAAAAAGCACTGTGTGACATAATGTCTTTTTTTAGTGCTGCTAGACAGCAGATTTTCCAAGATTTGATCTCTATCACTTTAGTCAAAAAGAACATCAGAAGAAATCAGCTATTTCACTGTTCTCCCTATCTAATGCCCTGTATCTAGAGTAGACACAGGGAAGAGTAGGGACAGGAAAGTAGCTCACTATTGTGTCAACGTATGATAATTTATCATTCAGATTCATTGAACAGAAATGTCTGTTATTTATTGAATCCCCTTAAAAAGTTCAATCTTTTTATATCTCTTTGGAACTAGAAACTTGATCTCTCCTTTTTCTCTTTTTGTATATGTATGCATGTTTATATATACACACACAAACACAGAGACACACTCTTTTATAGCTGAAGATACCTCTGAGCACATGTATAGACATGCAGCTTATAGGAATAATCAGTCTTGTTTTCCCTAGAGTACAAATTAAGTTATTTTTATTTACTTACAACATCCCTTTGTTGTTGAGTAACAAAGATATCTGTCAGCTCAAAAATAAAATAAAATAAAATAAAATAAAGATCTAATTACCAGTTTCTATTCCAAGGGGAAATAATATTTTCTCCCTTAGGCATAAACACATAACCTCATAACAATAAAATCTGGGAATGTTTTAGTAGATGTCAATAACTCATCATAGAAAACTCAAGGCTACTTCCTAAAATTTTAGGACAGAGGAAGCAAATCAGCTGATTCTGATGTTTACTATCATACCAACTAATATTTTGATGAGAGTCCATATTCCATAAATATGTCCATCTGATAGTTATTTTGGGGTATCTGATGAAGCAATTTCAGATCAATACTCTGTATATCTGGAGAAAGACATTTAGGCAAAAGTCTAGAAATTCAAAGTACAAAATATTTGTTTTTGTGCTATTTTATAGCTATAATTTCCTTCTATCCCTGGATCATTTAATTTAGAACAGCAACAATAAATGAATGACAGAAGGCTATATGTTACTATTTTACAATTGCCTTCTTAGTCACTGCATCTCGGTATCACATCAAGTCATACCTAGTACTCAGAAAATTCATGAATGGTACCAGAGAGCAAAATTCCTGAATCAGGAAGAACAGTGTTCAGCTGAAATCTCATTGAAAACTTGTAAATATTTCTTCCAGTGTAGGCATACCAAATCAGTAGCCTGATTAAACAGGCATATGAAAACTTGAGTTTATTTTGTACTTAGGCAGTGGATTTGGAATATTATTTTGGAGGTTCTGGCATGGATGTATGTGATTTGTGGTTTTACTGGCCCTCAATATGGTTTTATTTGCTCTTTTGGTCTAATGGCATTCTTTGTCTCTACCTGCCACAGTCCAGAATTTCTAGGATAGATGGGCAGCCAAATAAACTGGATAAATAAATACTGTAAATTGTATTTCCTCCAAACTTCGGCACACTAGGATTCACAGTGCAGGACCAATGTACATAGAGATGAGGACTTGAGGTTCTACATTAATGTAAAGATGGCAGTATTAGATATACTAGCTTCATCCATCATTATTTTTTTATTATGCAAATTAAAGGATCACCTGGTGTAATATTTTCCATCTCTCTTCTTCCATTGTTATAAACATAAAAGCTACTACTGTGTACAATCAAACAGGTATAATCAAAAGCTCACATGTGAGTGCCCATGCTATTTATTTATTTATTTATTTATTTATTTATTTATTTATTTATTTATTTATTTATTTATTTAATTTGTATACCGCCCTTCTCCCGAAGGACTCAGGGCGGTGAATAGGGCAATACATAAAAACAAGATACAAAAATTAAAAATTATTAAAAAGTAATTAAACAGTGCCCATAAATTAATACAGATTAACAGTTAAAATCCATTTATAAAATCCAACCCCATCCCATCAGGCCAGGCCAGCTTGTTCAAAGAGATGGGTTTTAAGATTGCGCCGGAAGGAGCGGAGATCGGGCGCCATCCGGAGCTTGACGGGAAGATGGTTCCAAAGATCCGGTGCACCCACAGAGAACGCCCTCTCCCTGGGGGCCACCAGTCGGCATTCTTTGACCGGTGGCACCCTGGAGGCCCTCTCTGTGGGAGCGTACTGGGCGGAGGGAAGTTGACGCCGGCCGCAGGTGCTCCCCAAGGTATTCCGGACCCATGCCATGTAGGGCTTTGTAAGTCATTACTAACACCTTAAACCACCAATTACACACAGTTTTGTTTCCAGTGGCTCTGAAAAGTTCTGTTGTGCTATATAGGTACTGTAATTGTTGAGTGTTGTTTATGTCTCCCTCTCCTTTCTTTTTGTCTGCTTTTTATTCTGTTTTGCCAGTGAACTGTTGTTGTTTTTTAAATCTTTGCTGCTGTATTAAATAGACATCAAGGTATATTTTATTTTTGCTAGCTGAACTGAGTGACTACTCCACTTGCTCTAATCTGGGCATACTGTAGGGATTGACTGGGAATGTGCTGGTGCAAACTAAACTAGAAATTATCCACTGTGATTTTCTAATTGTAAGATCTTATTTCCTTTTGTAATTTTCTTACTGTAAATCCAACAGGAATATGGATGCCAGGTTCAAATTGGCAGTGCTCAGTCTGATCCATTCCTTAATTTGATTTTGCCTATATACTTATTCTGTTCTCCACTGAGCCTCTATTATTTAGTGTCAGATAGAATCAGATCTTTTGGGACTATCCCATATTTGTTTCAAACCACCTGCCATGAAGTTATTAAGCTCTATTTTTTTCCTTCCTCTTTTTGTCACCAGCCATATGCTACACAGGAAATTATGGCAATATGACAAAATCTCAGATATACACCCATGAGAATAGTATGTTGTAAGCATCTGCAAGGAATACAGTCTGACTCCTGCTTCATTTAGTGGAAAGCAACCTGGGAAAACATTTTCTTCATCCTAATTAAACCTTACGATTGACACATGCTATTCTGATTGCTCACTGAAAAGCAGTCCGGGTAGTCAATAAAGTACTGCTTGCTAAAAACCAGATTACATATCACATGAGACTTAAAGTCATAGAATTTGCATGCGTGTGCCTGGCTCTGTGTATTATATTTTCAAAGGAATGGGGAATTTAACCTGTTCATTTTCTACTAAATGCTGGGGTTCCTCAAAGCTTTGATTGTTTCTGCAAATGCTGGTTACTGGGTTACTGCTAGGTACATTTAGAGGCAAATGGCAACTTGAGAGAAATTTTTGGTGTGAAAATATCAACACAGAGAGAATTAAAATTCTTTAAATAGCTAATTTCAAATCACAGGTGTTGTGTTGTGGGTTCTGGAGAGCAAGAAGGGCGCCAAGACGATGAGTACAGCATGGCAGATCTTTATTCAGTGGAAGTGACTGTATTGGGGAATAGGGGTTACCTGCCCTTCTTTTATACCTGGCCAGGTGAGCAGCCAGCCAATCGGTTTGAACCTCTGTTTCCCGCCGGAACTGGGTTCCCGCCAAAACAGTTACAGTTCAATGCCCCCTGGTGGTGACTGCTATGTGTGTATGTGTTCTCTTCACCTGGATACATAGCAACAGGGGCTAACAGTAGGAATGTAAGAAGTGAGGGGAAAAATGGCTACCCCTTCTCCTCCAAGTCCCTGAGGATAATTCCACCTCTTTACTTCCACTGGTGTTAAAACAGTGGTATTCATCGAAAATATCTTCTGTTGCAATGTATGCAATGACTATAAAGAAGTACCATGATTCACCTATCAAAGAATGTACACATAAACACTTTCCATAAGGAATGGAATAATCTGTATGTAGTGTCATCCTATACTCTATAAGAAGAAATTTAGGAGAATGTGTGGTTTAGGTCAGAGTTCCCCAACCTTCCTGGCTTTGCAGACCGGTGGAGGGGAGAGAAGGGATGGTTTCCTCTCGCGCCATCAAGCACGCAGCTCCATTTGTTCACTCGTGCAAATGGAGCACACATGGATGTGCTCACCCACTGCTCGTAGAAGTGCAGATGTGTGTGTGTATGCATGCGTTCACTGCCATTTCCATTGCTTGGTTGCAAACAACTCAGAGATCCCTAGTCGGCCATGGCCCAGAGGTTGGGGACTCCTGGTTTAGGTATTTAGTTTTGCTCTCATTAAGTAATTACTGATCTGCTTCTGAAAAAAGTTAAGAATTCTTTAAAACAGAGTTTAAAAAATCAGTGTTGTATTTTATATAATCTGGGAGATCTATCAATAATATAGCTTCAGAAGATATTATAGTTTTAAAAAGACAACAGGCATTCTCTTTGTGGTAATCTTATCTCATAATGGCACTTTTTATGCTATTCAAAGCACCAACATTCATTTGATGTTGCAATAACACTTAGATTTATATACCAGCCCATAGTGTTTTACAGCACTCTCTGGGGTGTTTACAGAGTCAGCATATTGCCCACAACAATTTGGCCCCTTAGTGTATTAACCTGAAAAGGATGGAAGGCTAAATCAACAATGAGCTCATTAGGACTGAACTCCAGGCTGTGCGCAGATTTAGCCTGCAATACTACCTTCTAAACACTGTGCAACCAGAGCTCCAGAAATAATTTGCTTTAAGGAAAAGAATATTCATATGCCTAATCTGGAATATCTTGTGTGAAATTTACACTAGAGGAGCCATTCAGAACCAGTAAAAAACAGTATATAAGATATTAAGTGAAATGGAAAATGGGAGAGAAAGAGAGAGAGACAGAGAGAATCAAACTCTGGTATCTGATATGTTTTGGCTTGGGGACCACACTGGAAGTGGCTGCTGGATTGTTGGCAGACTCTACTTTCCCCTACTTTGGTCTCTACTCTCCACCCATCCATCTTTTGGGTTATCATATTCATATATTCTTGTTGTGTTCACTGTTTATTTTATTTTTCTATTATTTTATTTCTGTTCTGTTTACACTCCTTTCATTTCCTTCCTTTTTATTATTGTAAGCTGCCTAGAGTAGCCCCAGAGAGACAGATAGCAAATAAATTTAACAAATAAAATAAATATCCATCTCAGTCAACTTCTTTCATTTGACAGTATTAGAAAAGAATGAGTTAATGCTGGTACCCATAACATGTGTTCCAGATAAAAAGTGGTAAAATCTTTCAGCCAAAATGAATGTGTAGATTAGGAGATGGCAGTTGTTCCATAACCCATAGTGGAATCAACTGCAAGTCTATTCCTCAGTAGGGAGAAAGTCCATCATGATTTCTTTTCCAAGCAAACTTCTAAGTAAAAGGCTCCACTATCGTCTGCCCCTAATGTTATGTATGCAGGCACCTGCATAGCAACAGCCACCAGGGGGCGTTGGCCTGAACGGTTTTTGGCGGGAAACCCAGTTTCGGCGGGAAACCTAGGGCCAACCCCATTGGCTGTCCGCTTACCTGGCTAGGTATTTAAGGAGGCCAGGTAACTCTCATTCCCCAGTTGGCCATCCCCTCCAATAAAGAGCTGAACTCACACTCTGGCTGGTGTCTCTTCCTTGCGTCGGACCCACTACACAATACCTAAAAAGTTTTAAATTATAATAAGATCAGATAAAATAAAAGTACTTGGTAAATCTACTGGTTATTTTCTCACAAGCTGTCTTTGGCTGCCATTTCTTCTTTTCCTCCTTTCCTTTCCTTCTGCTCCCTTCCTTTCTTTTGGTACATCTCAGCACATAATTGATAATAAACCAAATGAACAACTTGATTTAGTTTTGATCTTTTTTACTGTTTTCTGATTCTTGACATAAAAAATATAAAATCTTATACCAGCAGCCAACAAATATATTGAGAAGATGCACAACACTACCAATTAGACAAATTTGTTAGTTTTTCTCATTGCTTTTGTTACAGAATTGACTAATTAATATTTTTTGTTGGTGCATCAAAAATGACCAAGGAATGTTTTATAGGATGAACATAGAAAAAAAATGCCAAATTATGTATACAGCATATAGAATTCTCTGAAAATACAGAACTAAACCTGCAAAGAGTAAGTTTATTTGGATTTTTTTTCTCTCCTACAAATATCAAACTTTCTGTTCTTTTTTTAGAAGTCTGTGGTTGTTAATTTATTAACATATAAAAATACTTAAAATATTTATCCCAATGTTGAAAAAAAAACCCAGGACAATTTGTTCTTCTACACCGGGATTCTATTGCTGTGACATTTTCTCCAGAAAAAATGAGGATTTTTTAATTTTTTTTATAGAAGAGGTATTTGTTTTATAGAAATGTGATAATTATGGAGGAAAGATGAAATATATTGTGCTGGCAGTTCTCCCTTGAATGGACAGCTTTTTCTAAAATGAACTAAAATGATTTTAACTACCATTAGTAGTTGAAAATAACTGAAACGCAATTCCCACCCCCAACCCACATAAATTACTCACCCCTCACCCCGTGGAGGTAATCATAGGATTATTCTTGATAATCTCAGAAAATGCCTAGAAAACTGACAAGGCCTCAGAATAGTCTATATGTAATTATTATAACTATGTGGATCCTTTAGGAGGGTGTCAAGTCCATAGGATTTATATTTTTATTTTAAATTTTATTTTGCATATACACATGAGCAGCAATTTGGGACATTCAGTTCAGGTGTTTCATGAAACGTTCTTCCCCTACTAAATATATACAAACTATTATTTTAGGCCTGGAGATAATTGAACATTAATGTACAATGGGGAAAAAGATTCTTTTTTGTTCTAAGGCGTTTGTTTTTTTTAAGCCGGATGAGATATCTTGTCAGTCATATTCTCATATTCATTCAGTTTGTAAAACGGGGAAAAAAGGATTCACCTACTTATCTTTTTGCCTTGACAACATGAGAAAGAGAATATCTTGTGATATTCAGAATTTCTCTGCATCTGATTGTGCACAGGAACAAATAGTGCTTTACCATTTACATATCTTCACCTTCTGAGAAATATAAATAGCACAGAAATGTTAAAAAGCACAATAAAATGAAGAAAAAGCCATTTTCAGCAAAATATATTACATTGGAACTTGAAAATCAGTTATCAAAGTAATTGTACCCCTCCCCCCCTTAGGTTTTTATTGAAGATTTTTAGTGGGAGAAAAATAAACAACAATTCTCATATTTAAATATATCATAGAAGAAAGGTATTTAAGAAGATAGGCATCCACCAATATATACACCTTCAGAGTATTAACTTAGTGCTATAAAGACAATCTGGACCGTGTTATTACTTTTTTGTTTAAAATGTATGTAAATGCAGTACATATTTTTAATATATCTACTATGGAATTATGCTGGTTAAAAACTGTAATGAACTATTTATCACACCCCAGCTTGTTTGCTGTTAAAAAGAAAAGAGAGATAACAAGTTGACATATTCTCAATTCTTGCATGAGTTTTCTATACCATATTTTATGCAGAGACTTACCAAGTTACTGTATCTTTCACAACTATGGAGCATCAGATGCTACTGGAGCCAAATGCAAAACAAAAGTCTTTTAAAGTTTATACGGAGACTTTGTTGGCAGATCAGAAGATTATCCATTAAAATTTTCTTTACCTCTTCTTAACCTAAAAAGTAAGATGTAACTGTCAGTAAAACAAACATCAAACTTCCTTATAAATAGAAGCATATAAGAAGGTAATAAAAATATAATAGATTTGTTTGAACCCTACATGTTCATAATTATCAATCTGTCTAGCTAATAAACAAATCAGTATATTTTTACCCTGGAAACTTGTCGTTGGCTTTTGCCATGGTTCCCCCCCCCCAAATCTATTAAGTAGCCCTGGGATTCTGTGGTGGTCTTCATTCTAAATTATTAACCAGCTTTAACTCTGATTAACACACACTTAATATATTTAAATATAATATAATGATACCTTAATTGTAAGCCTGGCTAGATAGAGCAGACCAGTAAATCAACTTCACAGGAAGGTTAAAACTATGTTTTTTGAGATGGGTATAATAATGCAACCAAGCAATGATAGTGTTTTGATTGTATGATATCTTCTCCTTCGTATAATTCAGTGAATTAGGAAAATGTCTGTCAGAACTGTTTCTGAATGTTATTTAAACCTTTTGGACTTAAAAAATGTTTCAGCCCATTTTGTCTACACAACAGCTTCTGCTTATCAGTACCTAAGAAGTTACTGGAAAAGATAATCCAAAAACAGTTCTGTGAACATCTAGAAACAAGTAAAGGAATCACTAAAAGTCAGCACAGGTTTGTTAAAAACAGATCATGCCAAACCAATCTTATTTCATTCTTTGACAAAGTGACTAAATTAGTAGACCAGAGAAATGCTATGCACATAATATACCTAGACTCCAGCAAGGCATTCAACAAAGTAGATCACAACCTACTTCTTGGTAAGCTAGAAAAAAGTGGGATAGATAGCATCACCACCAGGTGGATTTTTAACTGGCTGACAAACCAAACTCAATGAGTATTCCTTAATGGTAGTACAT
Organism: Vipera ursinii; assembly: GCF_947247035.1. Classification (NCBI taxonomy): domain Eukaryota; kingdom Metazoa; phylum Chordata; class Lepidosauria; order Squamata; family Viperidae; genus Vipera; species Vipera ursinii. The sequence continues at coordinate 82,117,819 of NC_139512.1, forward strand.
TTACATGGAGGGAAGTAAGCAATGGGGTATGACAAGGTTCTGTCTTAGGCCCAGTATTCATCAATACTTCATAAATGACTTAGATGAGATAATTGAAAGGGAACTTATCAAATTTGCAGATGATACAAAGCTGGCAAGAATAGCCAACACCCTAGTTGATAGGATCAAGATCTAGATGGATCATGACAGACTTGAACACTGGGCCCTATCTAGCAAAATGAATTTCAATGTAGAGAAAAGTAAAGTCTTATGCCTAGGCAAGGAAAACCAAAAATACACCTATAGATTGGGTGAAACCAGGCTTAATAGCAGTAACTGTGAGAGAGATCTTGGATTACTAGTGGACAATCAACTAAATATGAGACAACAGTGTGTGGCAGCAGCCAAAAAATCTAATGCAATCCTAAATTGCATTAACAGAGGGATTCAATAAAGATTGTGTGAGGTACTAATGCCACTCTATAAAGCCTTAGTAAGACCACACCTAGAATACTGCCACCAGTTTTGGTCACCACACTATAAAAAAGAAGTTGAGATTCTACAAAAAAAGTGCAGAAAAGAGCAATGAAGATGATTAGGGGAGTGGAGGCTAAAACATATGAAGAACAGTTACAAAAATTGGGCATAGCTAGTCTAGTGAAGAGAAGGACCAGGGGAAACATGATAGCAGTGTTCCAATATTTGAGGGGCTGTCACAGAGAGGAGGGGATCAATCTATTTTCCAAAGCATCTGAAGGCCAGACAAGGAGTAATGGATGGAAACTGATCAAAGAGAGATTCAACATAGAAATAAGGAAAACAATCAACCAATGGAACAGATTGCCCTCAGAAATTGTGGGAGCTTCATCACTGAAAGCTTCAAGAAAAGACTGGACTGCTATTTGTCAGAAATGGTATAGGATCTCCTGCTTGGGCAGGGGGTTGGACCTCCAAGGTACCTTCCAACTCTATTATTCCCTTATCTCTTTTAAGGTCATCTCTCTTAGTGCCTGGAAGCTGGATAATTATAAAATCTTTGTACTGTTAAAATACTGAACATAAAACAATCACAACAGTCCTCGTTTGCTTCCCAAGCCTAAGTCACTCACAGTAGAAGGAATACTTTGTGTCTTATAGACCTCTATTCCATTGCAAAGTGAAAGCTTGCTAAGGTGCTCCATCATTTTTCCAGGAATAAGAAGTAAAAAGAAAAAGAGTATTAATATTATGCTGACTTAAAGGGGCACAGAGAAATCAAGATCGAAACTGTTAACTTTTTATTCTGTGGCTTCCAATATTAAAACAGGTATTTATTTATTTAGATTTGCTGTGAATAGGTTCATAGCATTTAGAACATGAAACCTCATGTAAATAAGTAGAACCCTTTAAAGAAAGAATGGAATGCTTGGTTCAGCATTCATCTCATGGACCAAACAAGGGTTTTATTCTATTCTCAGCTTCCTGTCAAATGATGGATAGTCTGAAGACATCCATGCTGTTTAATCTAGAAATAGCCATTGTTTACAGATGCATTATTAATACAGAATTCAACTGAAGATTGCCTAAGTGATGGATTATAGCAAACACCTAACTACAGAAAGCAAAGTTCACATATTATCTGGCCTTTATACCAAAGCATTGCTTCCTCTTCTAATCACATACAGTAAGTGTGGAAAGGTGAAGCCAAGATCTCAAAACAAACATTTGTGCTGGTTGGAAATGTACAATTTCTGTAAGTCTTGATGGAAAGTAGTTGTAAATATTACTGTTAGTTCTGTGACAAAAGGACTAGGCATTTATTATAGATTGAAATCTTTGTTAGCTAAAGTGTGTTCAGCATGCAGGGTTTCCCCCCCCCCCTCAGATTCTGGCTTTATTAAGCCCAGTAAGAGGAGATCAGTAAGCATTTTGCCTAATATCTTTGTTTTGTTCTGTGCCTCTATAATTTTAAAGTTTTAGTAATAATAATATTAATACTTTCTGGTATATTTTAACTTACGTTTTGTTTCATGCCACCCAGAGACAAATAAATATTATTTGACAAATATGACAAATAAATAACTAAAAAAGGAGATCATTCTGATAATCATTCTGATGGACAGAATTGATTTGACTGTCTGCTTAATAATCTGTACATGGATAAATGACAAAAGAGTCAGCTGTAAAATTGAAAAAGATGGGAACATTTGAAAAATTTAAAGTAAATACATCCCTTTGAAATGCGCCTGCATTAGCACAGTCCGTAACATTTCACACTGAATCGTTTGTAATTCAAAGGTGAAAAATATGATCATTGCCTGATAGGAATACTTGTTCTTGGACTTAAAGCTGTTGTTCTATTGAACAAATATATCTCTGAAATCAACATGCCATCTGTACTTTTTAATTTCCAATATTCACATGGCTCATCACCCTGCTCTCAGTGAAAAATTGTTCATCACTAAGCAAACATCATATATTTTTTTTTTCCTCTCTGAAAGGCAGTTTTACAGAGCTTTAGATTTCCAGCAAGTAAATGAAAGTTTTCAGTGTTTAGGAAAAAACCAGAGCAGCATGTCTTAGAATGTCATTTAAAATGATTGGAACTTTCATTTCATTCTGCTCTATTGTCTTTTGACAAAGCCATTGATACCAATAGCCACTTGCTTTATAAGTGCATAGCATTAACTCTGGCTTGGCATGTATTACATTGTGCTTTGACACAGCAAAAAAACACACACACATAAAGGTAACCAGATCTTTTCTGAGCAAGAAAGGAACAGGGGAAAGGTCCAATGATGGGCATTCACAGGGGGAAGTCCAAAATGTCAAGACAGAAGCTCCATCCTTGATATGTGTAGCTCAGGGCTGAATTGTGGAATCCTTGATGCTCTCTAAGTTTGGTTGTTTTCTTCCAGACATTTTGTTATTCAACTAGGTCAGGGGTAGGCAACCTCGGCTCTTTTATGACTCATGGACTTCAACTCCCAAAATTCCTCAGTCAGCATAGTTGACTGAGGAATTCTGGGAGTTGAAGTCCATGAGTCATAAAAGAGCCGAGGTTGCCTACCCCTGAACTAGGTAATATCATCAGTGCTAGAAAGGAGTGGGATTTGCTTTCTACCCATTCCCTTCTACTGCTGAAGATTTTTACCTAATTGGATAATGACGTGTGTGCAAGAAAATGTCCAAATTCAGAGAGCACCAAGGACTCCACAAATATATCATACACATGATAAATGTAAAATGGGATAGGTCTTCAGACGCTCCATTGCATCCAATATTTTGATCTTTTTAGGCCCTCTTGTAGACATCCCAGTTCTGAAATATGTAATTTAAAAATATTGTTAAAAAGGTAAAGGTTCCCCCGCACATGCGTGCTAGTCATTTCTGACTCTAGGGGCCAGTACTCATCTCCGTTTCAAAGCCAAAGAGCCAGTGCTTGTCCGAGGACGTCTCCGTGGTTTTGTGGCCAGCATGACCAGACGCCAGAGGCGCATGGAACGCTGTTACCTTCCCACCATAGTGGTCCCTATTTTTCTACTTGCATTTTTACGTGCTTTCGAACTGCTAGGTTGGCAGAAGCTGAGACGAGTAACAGACGCTCACTCTGTTATGCGGCACTCGGGGTTACTCAGTAATAAAAAAGACTTAGTTATTGAAAAATTCTGCACAGCTTGATTTGAACTTACTTTGGAAAGTCAGCTAATTAAAGAGCAAATCAGACCACAGAAAGACACGTTCTAAACAAGTGGTATTTTATTTACCAAGTAGCACTGAAACAGATTTGTACAGCTTCATTATTGTTTGGTTCTATTGACAACTATACTTATAATTTTACAAAATCTGTTTTTCTTCAACCTATGGATACTGCTGCTACTTCTCATTTTTGTGCTTCCTGGTGTCACTTTGATAATAAACTATTTTAAGTAGAAGGGAAAGGGACCAATACACTAATTAACCAGTCCTTGGCACATAATTTTCTACTCTAATGAAGATGTTATTAAAATTCTCGTCAAGACTAATGATCCTTCTTGTCAGCTAATATTAGAGGAAACAGTGTGATACAATTTTACACTATTCTGAGCTTTGTAATTCTGTATGGTACATTTTTATTTCCTTTTTCTTTTCTTTTTTCTTTTTCTTTCTTTCTTTCTTTTTTTTGCCTAAGGGTCATTTTCTTGTCTGTTACAGCAAGCACATGCAGATCAGTTTGTACAAGCATATTGTTACTGAGGAGATGAGAGAAGAGTGGGGAGAAAAGAGGAGGGGAAGAAAGGAGAGCATAGAGGGGAGAGGAGGGGAGGGGAGGAGGGGAGAGGAGAGGAGAGAGAACTTCACTGGTCTTCACCTCACAAGATCTCTTTTCTACATAGAATAGTGTCATGTGGCATTCCAGAGAGAATGGCAGAGAGTTCTTATTGCTGCAAGTCATTAGAAGTCTGGAAATATTTTTTAAAATTTTATATCATGTTTCATGCAGAACTGCAACTGACAAGTACACCGCCCTGAGTCCTTCGGGAGAAGGGCGGTATAAAAATTTAATAAATAAATAAATAAATAAATAAATAAATAAATAAATAAATAAATAAATAAATAATATGCAGGTGTGAATCTGTTCCATGGTATTGTGTTTCAGGTGGCTCCCATATAGAAGGTCAGTAAGGCATACATCTACCATATAACTTTCTGTAGGAAGACAAAATGTCTCTGGCCCTTTCTTGTCCTTTTAAACTTAGCACCATTTTCAAGTTCTATATACTTCTATCTGCAACATTTTTCTATCTTTTCAGGAATTGCATTACACCTACTGTCCTGTTTTTTTTTCTTCATAATTCTGTATCATTAGTCATGCTGGAAGTGGTTTATAGGGGCCCTAATTCCAAATCAATGTTTGCAGCCCATCCCCCTGCTCCAAATTTTCTGGACAAAGAATTCAAATGTAAACACTGCAGAAATTTTATCCCTTCCTAGATTTTTAAAGATGAAGTACTGGGCTCTTTTGACTAAAACACAAAACAAAACACGATGCAGTAATATTTGTATTTCTTCACAGATGTCATTATCATTTTAATTATTTAAAATAATTTTGATAAGCTTGGTGTTACTGTGGTAAATACATCTGTTCCTTTGTACTACTTTTATGGGTTCAAAATATTTTGTGATGTTTATAAGCATGAAATGCTGCAATAATTTGGTAGTTGGAGTTATTCTGTAATAAACAACACTATAACCTTTAGATTGTTGTCATGGCAATAGCTTTTTCACTCTCTTCCTTTTTTAACTAATATTTATCTTAGTTTCAGTAGCTACTTTAAAAGGCCAATAATTCATAATATAATTTAATTAATTTGATATCTATTTATTTCTTTAGCTAAGCCCACTAAAGTCAACAATATATCTTAATGTTTAAAATTACCAAATCAAGCTCATCATTCTTTAGTATTTGATATTCCACATGATGCAATGTATTTGAAAACATAGCCTTTAAAATTAATATAAAATTCCATAGCAAACAGCATAAATACTAGTTATAATCAGTTTTATTTTATAATATTCATAAAGCTGCAAAACATCAATAAACCATGAAATACCTTCTGTGATTAAATAAATTGATTTGACTAACAAAATTCACCTTAGTTGGAAATTCAGTTCAATGCCTTTTTAAAATCTCCTTAATTTAAAATGAAAGAATTGCTGATCAATTAAAAACTATAGCTATAAACTATAACTGTCCTGAAACTACAGCTGATTAACAGTCTTGTTAATAAACTAATCTAAATTCATGCTTCTAGGCATTTTCTAAAGAAAACCTTTTAGAAATAGATCAGGTGAGAGGGAATGGGTAATGAACAGATTTGTTGGCTTCTGTTTCATAAATTACGATTATAAAGATAGGCTTAAACAAGAAAAATAACAAGGAATTTCAAACATAATATTATTCCCGTCAATCAGTAACAGACAGAACATTTGATTGGTTGATTGATGGTTTGATTGATTGATTGATTATGTGCTATCAAGTCAGTGCCTTCCCTTAGTCATTATATAGATTTTCTCTATCATGTTCTATCTACAATCTGATCCTTCACCTTATCACTCTCTTCTAACAGTACCTCACCATTGCTGATTATACTGTACATTTCATTCATTCATTCATTCAGTCAGTCAGTCAGTCAGTCAGTCAGTCAGTCAGTCAGTCTATTTGGCAGCCTTTCTCATCCAGTTACTCTGTGGTGTAAACAATCATAAAATAAATTTAAAACAAATTTCCATCATAGTATAAAGCTTAACACATGGACAATAGCCAAGAAGAATGTTACAATCTATGTTTGTTAACACAGCCAGGAAATGAGGCCTTTCACATACTTGGGTCCCCAGGCTAAGGCACATAAGCAAATACCTATGGAAGACCAGCAAGGTTCTCCCACTCTCTAGAGGGAGAATGTTTCATAGGGTGATTCTACGGCAGAAAATGCACAACTCCTGGGCCTTGCCAACTGGTGTTCGCTGACTTATAAGACTCAGAGAATGCCCTTCTAGCTGGACTAGATTGGAGAGATAGAAAACGCTGGGAAAATACAATCTATCAGATAACTCCCAAGTCACAAAGGACTTTAAAATTGGCAACCAGCCGAGATTTAATATTATTTTTGAGGCTGTTATTTGTCCAATTATATAAATAGGATAGTTTGGTGAGGATCTACTAGAAAATGGATATTTCTTTTCACAGCACCATCATTACAAAACTTCTCACTTTTAAAGGTTTGATTTGTCATTCCTATATTATTTTTAAGTGGGCTGAAAAGATACCATCAGTAGAAAGTCTTTACATCATAAGCACACATAAACACAAAGTCCATGCTGTTCTTTGATAGTCATGTTTTATTTGGAAGATTTTATTTAGTTCTGGGTATCTCATATTTTAAATAGGAAATGGATGCATCCAGGAAAGGCAAACCAAAATGGTGAGGATACTGGAAATCACATCCTATGGGTTTATATGTTTAGTCTAGAGAACAAAAGATGAACAAGAGAGATGATTTCGATCACAAATATTGGAAACATTTTTATGGTTATTTCATTAAAAATTATAATTGTAATAAAAACTAATGCAAACTAAAAAATAAAAGAAAAAAAATATAAAGTGCAAGGAAGAAAATAAATATAAATGCAAAAGAAAATAAAGATGAATGTAGTAAAGAAAAAAAGAAAATAAATATATAAAGAAATGACTTTCTCCTTGATCACAAAAGAATATAAATAATTTTAGTAATTTATCACCTTCTCTTAAAATACAATGGATCTCTTTTCCCCCATATCCCATCTCTTATCTATAAACAAATCCTGAATGCTTTATCATCAAAATCAGAATCAGAATAGAGCTGGAAGGGACCTTGGAGGTCTTCTAGTCCAACCCCTGCTCAAGCTGTATTATTTCAGACAAGTGGCTGTCCAGTCTCTTCTTAAAAAGCTCCAGTGATGAGGCACCCACAGCTTCTGGAGGCAAGCTATTCCATTGGTTAATTGCTCTCACTGTCAGGAAGTTTGTCCTTAATTCCAGGTTGCTTCTCTCCTTGATTAGTTCCCATCCATTGTTTCTTGTTTTGCCTTCTGGTCCTTTGGAAAATAAGTTGTAATAATAATAAGTTAATAGTAGTAAAAGTCATCATTTTAGTCCTGATACCAGGAAAAGTCTATTAAAGGTTATCAAAAATAACAACATATGTTACTCTAACCTTGATCTAATAAACCAACTTTATATCCTGCTCTTTACCTCTAACAATCTTGATTATTAATCTTTACAAATAATATTATAGAACTTGTTTTTTATTCATTTTTTTTTTCTTTGTGCCTTGTCACAAACTTCTTCAAAGCTTTAACAATCCTATTTGTAAATCCAATATAGAAAAAATTATCCAGGTCACTCTCTTGATTTATGAGTTGTATATCCCTTTTTTAATTATTAAGACAAATGCTAATTCTTTTTGTATGTCCTGTAGTCTGTCACTTCCATATTGTCAACTAAAATTGGTTTCTCTTCCAGAGTATTTTAAATACAGTCTTTCTATAAAGGCATACACTCTAAAACTAATTTCTTGATCTGCTTATCAGTTTATATATTGGAAAGGTTCTCATGTTGTAAATAAAGTTATTCCTGCTACAATACAAAGCAGAATTAGAAACAATGGATGGAAACTGTAGGAAGAATGACCTGTACTAAATATGTTAAGAAATGTCATATTTGCTTCTGGAATAGCCAGCTAATAGAGAAACAACTCCAGTAGAAGCAGAAATTAGGTTAATCAAGCAAAAGTTATACAACTATTCTTGAGGGAAATTATAGCAGCAATTTGAATTGTGTATCCTATCCTGAAAAGAGAGTTTGACTAAATGATCTTTAAGAACCCTTTCCACTCTGTGATTGTATGGTTGCTTCTGGTATTTATTAATGCTTGATGCTATCCTAATCTTCAATCCCTAACTGGGATGTTACTATATTACAAATTTTACTTCTATTTTCATAATAAATAAATATAATATTTTCATGCTGCATATGCTTTACTTATTTTTTTAGTACACCTTTATTAAATCTTCCCCCCAATGCCTTGTGGGCAAATAATGCAATTCATAATTGTATCAAAATGAATAATAAGTGTTCAGTAAATCTATATGCCTAAATATATACACCTGCAACTATTTCATTTACAACAGTAAATCTATTACTTGTTTATATAGGAATCTTAGCATACATTTTAACATAATTTCATTGAATAAATGATAAATTCTTCATGAGAATGAGGGGTTTCCTGAGTTCATTACACTATTGTGTCATAATCAATAGATTGAGAGGAAAGTCAGTAGATGATCAAAGGTCCAATTTTCCAGCCTGGCAAAAGTGTTAGGAAATATTTCCTTGGGAGAATATGTAGTTTCTCAGACATTGATACCCATGAAGATGATAATGTGTAAGTAAACAGAGAATATCTGTATTGTGATGAGTTTATGTGAAACATGGTATAATAAAAAGCACACAAGGATTTCACTTTGTATACAAACTCACTTTTGTACAGATGGATGCCATAATTAGAGAGTTTTCCCTAAGAATTCCTGTGGAAGAGTTATTTCAAATAATTATTCTAAAAATCATTCCAGTCAATGACTGTAGATATTGTTTTTAAAACCCATATATTTTTTAAAAGGAGACATAGTTTGCTTCATATAAAAGCCATACAGCAAATCAAGTATTATACTATTTGCAATAGCCAAAGCATGGTGACAGTGAAAATCTCACTGTTTTTTTTAAGATAAATAGTTATCTGGAAATTTGGAAAAGGAGAGGACAGAAAATCGAAATGAATCAGTTGAGCCACTGTTTCCTTTTAATTTTCAAGTGAGTTTCTCATAGAAAATCAAATGTAACTCAACTTTTATTTTTGTTAGAATTTAAAACACAGATTGCAACAGATTGTGTTAATATTTCAAAAGGGCTTTTGTTGCAAAAAAAAAACATGTACTGCCATGAATTTCCCAACAATATTTTAGTCATATTTTATTTCTATATCAGATCAAAGTATGTTGCTACCATCTTTTAAGTTATAATAATTATAAGTGAAAGAATTTAGCTACAGTGAATCTTACTTATTTTCAAATTGGAAAATATAGTACATCTCTCAGGTGGTCACAGCCTACAAACACATTTTATCTTCAGTTTTGCAGCCAACTATCCCCAGCTGGGAGGACTTCATGTACAGCCCTTTCATATCACTTAATTATCAGAACCAGCTGTGAGAGATTCTTCTACAGGTAACATAAGTCTTCTTGGAAAGACACCCCCCATGCGCACATTTTATGGTGACTTCAACAACTGCTGGCTGCCACATAAAAGGCTTCCAATGAGCTAAATAGCTTTGAGACAGGTCTCTTATCTCTCCATGTTCCTCATCCTTTTTTCTCTTTTGCACGTTTTTTGCATTTTAAATTTTAATAAGTTTATACATTTTAACAATAACCTGTTCATCATTTGTACATCATTCTATTTCAAATTCATTCTTACAATATTCCAAACCAAAAGGTTTTTTTTATCTGTTTTAAATCCTTTGAATACTTGTATATCAGAAAAGTGTTGACATGTACTGTGTATCTGTCTGAAGTCAAATCTTGTCTTGATTTCATTTTTAAATCTCCCTGGAATATTCCAATATGCCACCATAAGTTAACCATTAAGTTTAGCTATCATTTCTCTTCTTTAATATACTTCTTGTGGTGACAGCCACAAAGATATTTTCGAACATAGACTGAATTTATTCTGTATTCTCAATTATGGCATCATTTTCAATGCAGAACAATCTGCACGATAATACTGCTCCTCTCCTCTCCTCTCATTTCCTCTCCTCTCCTTATGATTTTGAAAACCAGACCACAAACTTAGTTAAATGCTTCCACAGAACACAAAGTTATGCTTGTTGATCATATAGTTCTCTTTGTTACCTTGTACTGTATGCCATTGATCTTATTCATTCAGACCACTTTCACACAGCTACCCTGTGCACTTGCCAGATCCATACAGAAGCATCTTGTTCTGACCAATGAATGTTCTTATCACTGTTTCCTCTAAGCTGATAGCCTTCCAGATGAAGAATGGAGACAACAGGAATTAACATAGAGCCAATGCCTTGTGGATATGTTTAAACTGAATAACTTTTGTTGCCTTATTGTGAAAACAGAATGCAGTTATGCTAGCATAACTGCATTCTGTTTTCACAATAAGGCAACTAAAGTCATTCAGTTTAAACACATCCATATACTGGAATGATGGTAAGATACATTGATTTCAATAAAAGAGACTTAGGAGTTTAGAAGCTATGAGGGTTCAAAATTCATAAGTACTGTACATGTATCAGTCCTAGATCAGCATTAAAGAGTTGAGTGAAAGGAATCTTATTGGCCATTTTTAGATAAACATATTCATGTTTCAGGAAAATTAGCAACTGTCTTTTTCAAACTAATTTGATATGAATTAGTGAATGCTTGAAAATGCATAGAATCCCATTTACAGTATATTCAGTTATGTGTATGGAACCATTAAATGAAACTTTTAAAAGTTTCTTATTTTTTTTCCAGCCCAGGAAACAACAAACATGTGGTTGAGCAAATAAATGAATTGGCAGATTATAACATAGATTAGACTAGACTATTTGCCCCTTAATAGCTTTGGTATTTTTTTCCATTTGCCTAAATGTATTATAGATTAATTAAAAAATAATTTTCCTGGCATCCATTTCACAATAATATAGGATCTCGCATCATGATATAAGGAATCTGTCATTTTTTTAAATTCAGATTTTCATTTTCTTTCCAAAATAACTTATTTTGATCCATTTCTAGACCATTTTGCAACTTTTAACCACTCTCACAATATTTGTACATACAGTATTGTGCACATTTCTCATATCAAGCTCTCTACATGCTTCCCCCAAAATGCATATTGAGTTGCACAACATTCTGAAAAGTGTTAATTTCTGTATGCAAGTGTAGTTTTGTTCCAGTGCACTAGGAAATAAAAGAGATCTGCCTGTTGGGATTATCAAGAAAATAACTTCTAAAACAGAAGTTAATCTCTTTGAATCATTTTGGCCATCTGTCTGGATCTGATCACAAAACATTTGCCCCATTCCTACACAATGCAATTAACCCTCTGCTCTACTGTAAGCTTCGCTTTTCCTTTGGGATGGAAATCAAACACGTGGCACTAAAATGACAGTGGCAGAGTAGTGGTTCTCCCCCCCCCCCCACAATAAGATTTATTCAATCATCATGTAAAGTGAAAAGTTCTAGGTCAAATTCTTGTTGTCATCTATCTCAGTCTTTGGTCTTCTTTCCTTTTACATTTAGTCAAACATTTAGAAGGGGTTCTTAATATACACAGGCTTTCCCCAATCTTTTCTTTATAAAGAGAAGCATACTAAATTGTCTCTACACTAATGAAAGTAGAGGAATTGTGCTGCCTTGGATGGTGGTACAGAAATAATGAAATTCATCATGTTGAAAACTTAGATTCCATTCTCCTGCTTTGTCAAACTGCAAAGACCTGTTAAGTCAAGGGCAATTAGTACAAATTGCCTTAGATTTAATGAGTAAAAAGAAAGAAAGAAAAGTCCTTATCCATTTTCCTTCACTTGCCTTTGAGAAAGTGTTTTTCTTTCGGGGGGGTGTTGTTTGTGGGTTTGTTTTAAGAAATAATTTTGCTGGAAGCAAATTCCATCTGATATCATCAGGTAGTTGAACAATATACCAAAAATGGCAGATAGTATAATGATATTTATATTCAGTATCTTTGAATATATTTTAGATATAGATATAAATGTATACACACACACACACACACACACACACATATATATTATGGAGGTCTAGATCTACAGTAGTTGATGGAGATCTAGATCTAGATTAGTGATGATGAACCTTTTAGAGACCAAGTGCCCAAACTGCAACCTAAAACCCACATATGTATCATCATGTGCCGGGTGGGCTTGGTCCATTGGGTGGGTGTGTCTCATTGGGTGGGCATGGCCCATTGGGTGGGCATGGCTGCGGTGGTAACAGCAGACTGGGTGGGACTAAAAAGTTCAATCAATCAATTCCAACTTTGCAAGATCTTTTTTTTCCCCACGAGAAGTTGAAAATGATTGATTGATTGAACCTTTTTTTTTTTGCACACAGTGGTGGAGGCCTAAAGGGAAAAGGTTTTATAAAACCCAGCTGAAGGCCTAGGACTGGGGCGATGGCATGCATGCCCACAGAGAGGGCTCTGCATGCCACCAGTGGCACTCGTGTCGTAGGTTCGCCAACATGGATCTAGATGATGGAGATGGAGATAGATAGATTTACATATTCAGACATCATGGTTAACATAAGTAATTTATAATATATATGTATTATCATTGGATTATTGTTTAATTGTGCTTTCATACCTATAGTATGATTTTTGCTACCAGAAAACTATGAAATTGAATATCTTGTCTTTCTCTCCATTACCTGCTATGGTTGATATTCAAAGAGATTTGAATACTTACACTGTTCTTTTGCTTCATATTTGGAAATAAACAGCATGATTCATACCTCCCAAAATAATGTGCAGATCAGAATACAGCTACGCTTCCAATTTCACACATCTCTGAATGTCATGATGCAATTTTCAGCTAACAAAATGCTCGAAAATGCACATAACCCAAATGAATAAAAATACACAATTTCTAGTAATAATTATAAAATACGTATGAAAGTTCATCCATTTTTTTTCCAAACATCCCTACTGACTACATCACATTATTCACCAAAGTACCAGAGAGCAGGATAAGAAACAATGGTTAGAAACTAATCAAAGAGAGAAGCAACCTGGAATTAAGGAGAAACTTCCTGACGGTCAGGACAATTAACCAGTGGAACAGCTTCCCTCCAGAAATCATGGGCCCTCCATCACTGGAGATTTTTAAGAAGAGACTAGACATTTACTTGTCTGAGATGGTATAGGTTCTCCTGCTTGAGCGGGGGGCTGGACTAGAAGACCTCCAAGGTCCCTTCTAGCTCTATTCTATTCTATTCTATTCTATTCTATTCTATTCTATTCTATTCTATTCTATTCTATTCTATTCTATTCTATTCTATTCTATTCTATTATTCTATTCTATTATTCTATTCTATTCTATTCTATTCTATTCTATTCTATTCTATTCTATTCTATTCTATTCTATTCTATTCTATTCTATTCTATTCTATTCTATTCTAGATTAATGCAGGAACAAGATGGAATAGACCCCTCCAAGAAGAGATGAGAAATTAGCTTGTGAAAAGACAGCACAAGTGTCGATCCATGAGAGGCCTGGCTGCAATGGTAAGCTCTAACCCCACCCTAGCTTGATTTTTAGGCATGTAGCTTGCCCCAAAACTAGGGCTTATTTTTGGGTTAGGTCTTACTTTCAGGGAAACATGGTACTTACCTAAATTAGCTGGGTTGGAGTAATATGTTATGCTCCCTTAAATCTAAATATGAGAAATTCCTTCTCTTTACCCATCTCTACTGGTTAATATAGATTTTGTTAATCTTTTAAAGTATTTTATTTTATACAAAATCAAGCCAATGTTCTATCAAGGCTTATGATTCTTTATATCCTTAAAAGATTGGGGCAAAGGAAATGGAAACATACCAAAGCAATACTAGGAAAAGCCTAGATGAAAATATCCCTCTGAAGATTTTCTGTATTATAGAACTGATTATTATTTTATATGTACAAGTAGTCCTCAATTTATGACCACAACTGAGCCCAAAATCTCTTGGTAAAGGAGACATTTGTTAAGTGAATTTTTATCCATTTCACAACCCTTCCTGGCACAGCTGTTAAGTGAAACATTGCAGTTGTTAAGTTAGTAACACAGTTGTTAAGTGAATCTGATTTGCCCTTTGACTTTGCTTGTCAGAATGTCACAAAAGGTGATCACATGACCCCTGAACAGTGCAACTGTCATAAATATGAGTGAGTTGCCAAATGTTTGAAGTCTGATCACGTGACCACAGAGACACTGCAATTACTAGACCAGTAGTAAAGGAAAATACATTATTTTCAAAAATTGGACAATGATATGAATAATATTTGAGACTTGGGAAGTTACAAATAACTCAAGGCATATCCAACACACCTTCCTTTTCTTATTTTCCCTGTAAGAATAACCCTAGGAGGTGAGTTGGGCAGAGAAAGCATAACTGGCCCAAGGTCACCCATCTGGCTTTCAAGCTAAGGTGGGACTAAAACTCATGGTCTCTGCTTTCTAGCCTGGTGTGTTAACCACTAGATCAGACATGTCAAACTCGCGATGTCAGGTAATGTCATGCAACATATCGGGACAATTTTGCCATTATTGGCAATGGGCTGGACGCAGCTTCTGGCTTCCGTGGGCCAGCAGTTTGACACCCCTGCACTAGACCAAACTGGCTCTCTAGTTAGCAAATGTAAGTAATAAAAGGGAAAGTCAAGATTAGTTCAGATGTTTCCATAAGAAGCCATTTAAGAATGTCAATTTTCTGACATTGTGGGTAAAGATGGGGGAAGGGGAATCAATCAAATATCTTTCATCTACAAACAAACCCCATTTCCTAATTAAATGAACACCAACAAACGTGTTGTGAAGATGGCGTTCTAAGATGGCGGTGCCTGGAATGGCTGCGGCTGCATTGGCTCTTGAAGGCGAATAGTTTTGGGAGGGATAGTAAGGGCTATAGGCCACATGATCAGGAAGATTTTAATGTGTTTGAGCAACATGGTGGAACTAAGGTAACATACGACATACAACCAACAATCTTTGCTGGCATGGCGAGTTTCTAGTTGTTTTGGAACTGTTGGTGAGACCGTTAAAAGTCGTTGGCGCTGTTTGAATTTGTTCTACCAGCAGCAAGATCTGACTGCTGGCCCAGTGATGGATTCTATTGCAAATCAGGGCTGTTTCCAGAGGAGGCAGAGGAGGAGAGGACCTGGAGCTTATGGAGCGAAGGAACTGGATGAGGCTGTCGGCAGGCCCAGAGGAAGAGAGAGAGGCTTTTGGAGGAGTTGGTGGCAGGGGCAAAAAGAAGCAAGGCCTCTTTAAGGAAAGGGTGGAAGAGTCAGCATCAGAAGAAGGAAAGAAGGCGAGGTTGTCAGAATACAAGTGAATTTGAGGGCTAATCCACATGGAGCCCCATTTCCATCTGTCCTGTTTGCCATCGTTCACTCCCTAGAGACTAAAATGGACAATGTGAAATTTGAGCGGGCCCCGAACAAGGAGTATATATCGGAGGTGGTGACCCTTTGAGAGCTGTATGCAATGAAATTTCATTTTGATGTATGCCGATTGGTGTACATTCAAAGTGACAATAAATTTCATCATCATGAACTCCTTTCTGGCCATTGATTTTTTGCATTTTGCTCATGCAAAGCCAGAAACATCTAAGAATGATTTTGGAGCTAACCTTCTATGTCTGTGATACTAAACAAGTACTCACAAATGCTTCACCACAGTGAATTTATTTCCTGATGATTTTATCGTAAGAAATATAAATAAGCAAAAAATGAAACAAAAATAAAGAGCAGGAATAAAATCTAAACTCTTAGCTGTTTCTGAGCTTCCAGTATGATTTCTCAGGTTATACATAATCAAGAATCTTCATATTATTCCTGATGTTAAGCATAAGTATTCATGAATACTTAAAAATCCTCCGACATCCGTTAATGTCCGAAAGAAAAACTAATGTTGTTTTTGTTACCTTTGGGCAAAGAGATCAAAAGGGAAAAAAATCCTCTCTGTCTAAAACTGCGAATCTTTTTTTTTTCATTTTGATCCTTAGCACAATGAATCAAAGCTTTAAAAAGGATAATATACTAACAGTCTCACCATATCATCTGAGCTACAAAGTATCTCTGACATTGAAACTAACTATACTTCATGATTTCTTAATTGTTTACTGGTTGATTTATTGGTTTAAGACAACCTGACATTTTATTTTACAGCTTAATGTTGATTGGCAAGTAAAGTTATGGTGTGTGGGTACCTAGGTTTTTTGATATTGTTGTGAGTGATATATTTATTGAAACACTTGACAACCATTAAACTATTAGAATCATAGAATTTTAGTTTTGCTGTATTGTATCATCTATTTTCTTATGTTCAAATTCATGATTTTTGTATGATGGTTTCTGATGTATTCTGTTAATATATATTTACTTTGTTTAGTCACTTATTGAAATAAACATTACCCATATTCCAGTTGTGATATATACAATTAATTCCACATACATTTAATTAGGGTTTATGTAGTCAAAGGAACATTTAAAATGAATTAGAATAGTTGTCTAACTTTGCACAGTCAATTTGCATGCACAATATTGAAGATGTAGTAGAAACAGAGTGTGTATGGAAGCACTGACTGAATTTCACCAATAATGATCTTCACACTTAAATCACTAGATGGTAAAAAAAATACAGGCATGCTTAATTGAATGTGCTTAAATCTTCCATTTGATAAAAATAAGTTTTCACCTGCAGACCACAGGAAATACTATCACTGTGGAGAAGGGCCATGTCTCCCTTACATAGCCTTGCCCTTTACAAATGTTTCAAAACATTTGCTGTGGGCTAAAATAATCAACCCAATTTATAGATCATTCCACATAAACCTATACAAATCTTTATAAAGGACTGAAACAATTGCTTTTCCTCTAGGTCAGGGGTAGGCAACCTCGGCTCTTTTATGACTCATGGACTTCAACTCCCAGAATTCCTGAGTCAGCTATGTTGAAGTCCATGAGTCATAAAAAAGCCGAGGTTGCCTACCACTGCTCTAGGTAGTTAGTTAAAATCATGTCACATGTAAGATTTGTTTAGTTAAAGCAGTGTTTTTCAACCTTTTTTGGGCAAAGGCACACTTGTTTCATGAAAAAAATCACGAGGCACTCCACCGTTTTCCGCACCGTTGGACCTTCCCATGGTCGCTACACGAACGGTCGTAAGTCGAGGATGGCCTGTGTTCTCAAGGGGTTGGACTAGATGACCTCCAAGGTCCCTTCCAACTTCTTCTTCTTCTTCTTCTTCTTCTTCTTCTTCTTCTTCTTCTTCTTCTTCTTCTTCTTCTTCTTCTTCTTCTTCTTCTTCTTCTTATTATTATTATTATTATTATTATTATTATTATTATTATTATTATTATTATTATTATTATTATTATTATTAATTAGCCTCTTTATTTTATTTTATTTTATTTTGGGGCTTTTGTTTGTTTGTTTTTGCTGTGAAGGAAAAGGAAAGCTTGCATTTCTTTTTAATTTATCTTTCTGTATTTTCTTTTTTCTCTTCTTTTCTTCCTTCCTTCCTTCCTTCCCTCTCTTCCCTCCCTCTCTTTTCTTTCTTTATCTTCCTTCCTTCCTTTCTCTCTCCCACTTTTTTTCCCTCCCTCTCTCAATTTCTTGCTTTCTACTTGTTGTGGAAATTGGAAGCTACTTGCATTTCTTTTTAATTTTTCTTTCTGCATTTTTCTCCTTCATTTATTTCTCTTTCTCTTTCTCTTTCTTTCTTTCCTTCTTTCTTTCTTTTCTCTTTCTTTCTTTCTCTTTCTTTTCTCTTTCTTTCTTTCTATCTTTCTTCCTTTCTTTCCTGCCTTTCTCTCTCCCACTTTCTTTCCCTCCCTCTCTCAATTTCTTGCTTTCTACTTGTTGTGGAAACTGGAAGCTACTTGCATTTCTTTTTAATTTTTCTTCCTGCTTTTTTTCCTTCCTTCCTTCCTGCCTTCCTCTCTCTCTCTCTTTCTTTTCTATTCTCCTTTTTTTCTTTCTCCCTCCCTTTTCCCCTTCCCCCTTTCTCCTTTTTTCCCTTCCTTTTTTCTTTCTTTCTCACCTTTACCATCAAAAGCACTTCACTCCAGAGGGGGGGAACCCCAAAGGTTTTTAATTGCTTTGGTCCAAAGGACATTTTATTATGCAATGTATCAAAAGGACAGGTTAAAAAAAAATCAGCCATGTAATTTTTCAGACGCAAGCGATGCCTCCAAGAGCGAAGCGGTCAGATCCCTCTATTTCGGGCTGGGGCGAGGGGTCGTGGCGAGCAAAGAAAGCGGAGCCAGGCAGCCGACCAGGTGGGAGTCTCGCATCCTCAGCCATGCGGGGAGTAAGGAGTAAGCGGCGCGTGCTGGGGAAGAAGAGCTTTTTCGAACGTTGCAGGCAACCAACCACGCAACAGCTCAGGCGAGCCGGGCTAGCCGTCCGTCCGTCCTCTTCCGATAAGCGAGCCGGTCGCCTCTCCCCAGCTTCTCTCTCTTCAGCAAGAGACCCTCCGAAGCCAGAGAAGGGGGCGGAGCTACACTGCCGTGGAGCCCTGGTGCCTAGAGAGGTCGAGCCCACTTCTTTTCCCAGGCTTTTGCTTCCAGCGAAGTAGGGCCGTCAGCTTAGCCAAGGCTCCGGTGCCCAGCGCTCCCCGCCAGAGAGTCTTGCAGTGCCGCTCCGCCCGAGGCTGTTCCTCCTCCTCCTCCTCCTCCTCCTCTCACCGCTGTCTCCTAGGTCAGTGTTTTTTTCAATTTTTCCCACGGCACACCAGGCAACATCTCGCAGCACACTAGTGTGCCGCGGAACAGTGGTTGAAAAACACTGAGTTAAAGATCCAAAGTAGCAAATCATTCAATCAGTTCTGCACAAGCATGTTGTATGTAATGACCATCTTATTCAAAGCACTAATTTTACCTATCTTCTGTGGTGAAAAGTCATCATTTAAAATTAGCTACAGAACTTTTTTTTTATTCTTTAAGATAATTTTCAGAGTTTTCCAATTACTAATGATTACGGAAGAATGCAGAAACACCCATCTATCCCACTTTCAATAATTTTCTTACTAGAGAAATGTTGATCGATTATGTGCCATCAAGTTGCTGTTGACTCTTAGTACCTACATACAGAGGTTTTTCTTCGTGTCAATCTGTCCTTAACCTGCTCTTTTGAGGTCTTTGAAGTCAACCTGGGGCATTCAGTGCCACAGTCACTAAATCCATCCCCCTTGCTGTTAGTCACCCTATTCTTCTCTTTCTTTCTTTCTCCCTTTCCCACACTGGAATAGTACATTATTGTGTATACAAAAATCATTACATAAGGATTAATAATTATAGTCTTTAGCTGCAGTCAATGTAGTAAAAAGAAAGATAGTCTCAGCTTAGTGTTCAACAAACCTAATTGGCTTGCCACAGGA
Organism: Vipera ursinii; assembly: GCF_947247035.1. Classification (NCBI taxonomy): domain Eukaryota; kingdom Metazoa; phylum Chordata; class Lepidosauria; order Squamata; family Viperidae; genus Vipera; species Vipera ursinii. Next base: position 82,137,526 of record NC_139512.1, read on the forward strand.
AGAAAATGCCAATATATACAAACCTTACATGCAGATAATGGGTAATAAATATTATCTTGAACAACTGTAATATTCTTTATAGTGACAACTTGATCCATGGGATACCTATTTTGAGAAGGCAATTCTATCTTAATAGAGTAATATATTATAGTGAAAATGTGGGACTTATGATGAGTGTTCTTATAAATACTTCTGTCAATGGGTCTGTTAAGAGCAGCAGAAGTTTTACCGTAGCTTGTACAATGGTTTCGGAAGTAATTTTTGCCTGTCTCCACTATCAGTCCATCAATCAATTGTAGAGAACTGCTATGCTTGCAGAAAATTCAAAACTTGTCTTGCACAATATTGCCAAAGCATGCACAGTTCTAACATATATGCATGTGTATATATAAACTCCATGCTGAATTTAGAAATTAGTTATTTCTTTTCCCTGGGAAATCCAAAAAAATAATATTCTTAATTTAAATATATAATTCTCAGGGTAAAAAAGATATATTAATTTTAAATTATAAGGTTTGTGCTAAGGTATTTTGATTCTGGATGTCAGAAGGCAAATTTATTTTTGTTAGAAGATAATTGTATTGGAAATGGCTTTCAAATTTATATTGGAAAGAAAGTCAGTAATTTACTGTGACATCTTTATCCTTAGAAATCTATGCATTAAAAAAGTTCCCTTTTTTGTTGCAATTTGTTTCTATCTTCCTTCTTTGCCTGGTGATTCCCCACCCCTATCACAGATGTAAATTTGACTAAGCTTAGCTTATGATTTAATAATGTTGTTTGATTTTCTAGGTGGTTCACAAATGAAGCATGAAAGCATATTTTAAAATTTAGAAACATTTTTCTTCATTTCCTTCCTGGTACAACATTAGAGAGCTTTGTAGTTGCCCTTCTGCAACTAGAGTAATGAAAATGAACAGGTCTTTGATTATTATGATGAGGTAGTTAATCAGCAATCCATATGTTTTGTTATATAAATATTTAAAAGTTTATTAAAATTAATCAGCATGGTTATAACAGATGACAGAAGCCACATTGCATTTTAAACTACTGAATTCAGTTCATAAATATTGGATACTGAACAGATGCTAGGAAAGTAAATCCAAATAAATACAATTATTGATTTTCATATCTTGGAATAGATTCAGCTGATTCTGTAGAGAAATAACACCAAGCTTGCAGCTGTTTCAGTAATTCTTCTTACCTGCAGATATTTTGTACAGAAAAGATCACAGCAGCAGGGTCACAATGATTGACTTAAAAGTAGAAATAAATACGACTTTTGACTTCAGTCTGGCAAAGATGGTACCCGTGCAAAAAGAGACACTTTTTGGTGCAGGTGATGAGGGTAGTAAAATATATGAAGAAACCTTATATCGTGCCAGACTAATGGTCCAGTTGGCCAGTGTTGAACGCTTTAGCTGAAATTGCTCTTCTGAGTTTCAGAGAGGAGTAATTTCCAACCCTGTTTAGGAGTGCTAAGCTTAAAGTGGGATCTTTGTAATTCAAGGCATACCTTTTAGTCTCTGAACTTTGAGCCCTCTCTCTAAGAACTTGTTATTTGTTCATCTATATCCTAATGTAAGTACCCTGATAGAGTGACTCCTTTTTAGTGGTAGGGAAAGCTATGCTCTCTGAAACTCTAACTTACAATGGGGCTAGTATAATATGCAGACAGTCCTACTAAAGCTAGGTTCAGAAAAAGTTTAACTACTACAGTACGTAGTCTTTTTTTCCCCCTTCACACAATTTCTTCTTGCTGGTACAAAATAATTCTGCTGCCCTCATTCAATAGAAATAGAGCTGGAAGGGACCTTGGAAGTTTTCTAGTCCAATCCCCAGCTTAAGCAGGATACCCTATATCAGGGTTGTCAAACTGCTGGCCCGAAGGCCAGTTGCGTCATATGGATGCTGCACCCACCCCAAAAAAAGTCACGATACGTCGTGACACATCACATGACACGGCGAGTTTGACACCCGTACCTTATACCATTTCAGACAATGGCTGTCCAGTCTTTTCTTAAAAAGGTCCAAAACCTACACCTTCTGACAGCAAGCTGTTCCACTGTTTAATTGTTTTCAGTGTTAGGAAGGTTCTCCTTAATCCCAGTTTGCTTCTCTCCTTGATTAGTTTCCATCTGTTGTTTCTTGTCTTGCCTTCTGGTGCTTTGGAGAATAAGCTTACCCCCTCTTCTTTGTGGCAGCCCCTCAAATAGTGGAACTGCTATCATGTCTTCTGAGTCCTTCTTTTCTCTAGACTGGCCAAACCTAATTTCTGCAACCATTCTTCATATGTTTTTGTCTTCAGACTTTTAATCAACTTAGTTGCTCTTCTTTACACTTTTCCCCCCAAAATCTCAATATCTTTTTTTGTAATGGGGTGACCAACACTGGATACAGTATTCTAGGTGAGGTCTTACTAAGAATTTATAAAGGGGTAGTGATACTTCATGTGATTTTGATTCTATGCTTCTGTTTATACAACCAAGGATTATATTAGCTTTTTTGGCTGCTGCTGTACACCGCTGGCTCATGTTTAAGTGATCATCCACTAGGACTCCGGTATCCCTCTCACAGTTACTGTTTTGAGACAGATTTCACCTAATCTGTACTTGTACCTTTAATTTTTCCTATCTAGGTGTAGAACCTTGCTTTTCTCCACATTAAATTTCATGTTGTTGTATAGGGCCGATTGTTCAAGTCTGTCAAGATCTTTTTTTGGATCGTGACTTTGTCTTCTAGGATGTTGGCTATTCCTGCCAGCTTAGTGTCATCTATAAATTTGATGAGTTCCCCTTCTAGTCCTTCATCTAAGTCATTTATGAAGATGTGAAAGAGTACTGGGCCTAAGATGGAAGCTTGTGGTACCCTACTGTTTACTTCCCTCTTTGTGGATGTAATACATTAAGGATTACCCATTGAGTACAGTTTGTCAGCCAGTTACAATAATAATTAAAATTATTTTTTTGATAAAATAAAATAAAAATAACAATTTCGCCAATAGTAAGACAAGCCCTTAAAGATAGATGCCTTAAACTACTGTAATTCCCAGAGTGATGTTGTTAGCTTTTATTTTGTTTCCAGAGGCAATAGAACAAACAGCAGCATAACTTTAATATTATATTGAAGATAACTTGTGCCCAAACTGAAGGGTAAATGCATTAAATGCATATCATAAAGTATGTACAGTGATAAAGCAAAAAAAAAGAGACAAAGTAGCACATAAGTCACAAATGTCCCTCTGTCGTATCAATTTAAAAGTCATCCTTAAAATACAAAAACCTGTTTCACAAGGCAGTGTGACACATTCCCTTTTCTTCATCTTTGATAAATCACTCTTTGTATAGGAGTGGAAAACAAAACAGAAATTTACCCTTTCACCTCTGACATTTTGCTCAATTAAAAACCAATATTAACAGAATCTTCTGTTGTCACTATTGTTATTTAAACATAAGAGTGGCAAAGCTATTAGAGAAGTTGTACTTTCTCTCTACAATGTTCTGCACCATTCCATCAAAGCATTTTCAAGATTATAAATTCATGCTCCAACAAGGTTTATTTAAGTCTATATTCTCACTTTCTGTATGCACTCCCAATCATATATCATAAGACTAGTTATAATTGAGTTCTGGTACACTTCACATAATGTCAAAAGTAGATAGTATTTATTTCTTTATTTCTTTATTTCTTTATTTCTTTATTTCTTTATTTCTTTATTTCTTTATTTCTTTATTTATTTAGATTTATATACCGCCCTTTCCCGAAGGACTCAGGGTGGTTTACAGGGCATTTAAAAGAAAATCAATACAAACGTATTTCTTTGTGAACAAAGTGGAATTCTTGCTTATATTCTTATTTTTGCATATTTCTTTTCTGGTATGGTATGGTATGTTATGGTACGGTATGGTATGGTATGATGGTATGGCATGGCATGGCATGGCATGGCATGGCATGGCATGGCATGATATGGTATGGTATGGTATGAACATGATGCATATGAAGGCCAATACCAGTTGTTGTGGCATAAAAACGAATAAACAAAATTAAAAATAATTTATATATGGAAACCTCATTATTCAGAAAATGGAATTTTTAACATATTAAATATAGCTTATCAATGGCACAGATACCAGATAATTTATCCTTCCATATCATTGTAAGAGTGTTACTCTTCCTTTTTTTCTAAACACAAGGAAGCCCAAATAAGTTTATTAACTTTATCCTTAAATAAATCAGCAAAACCACAGCATAACTGACCTTTAGGCATAGGAGGATGAAGATTTGCTAGGTCAGAGTTTGACCTTGTTTTTCTATGAGTCAGGAAGAATGCTAATTAAGCACTATGCAGTTCACTGAGGGTACAACCTCTAGTATTGCTACAATACAAAAGTAAATTTAGGGGTAATGTTTTCATGTACATTAAAGTTGTGAATGTTATTTTGAATTATGTTCCAGAATTGTGGGATTCACTGTTTTAGAGGAACTTTGATCACATCAGGCATAGAGAATATTCAAGAGAATTACATTGAGAGACAGGAAGAGTAGTGTTACTCCAGATATCAAGCATCACTTCAAGAAAGTGAAACTCATAAATATTTGAAAGGGCTCTTGTTTCTGCCAGTTGAAAAATAATACAGTATGGTTGGCATAAATTTCATAGCATTGTATTTGAAGAGACAAATATTTATATGCAATTTGATGTATTGTTATTATGCATATATGTGTGTGATAAATTCAGAGGAGCTGTATCTATTTAATATGTTATACTGCAGCGCTTTCTGCTTCCCTTTTATTTTTATTTTGTTTGTTTTGGTGGTATGTCTTAATGGTTAATTAGATTATTTGTTGGATGCATTTTTGTTCATTGTTAAGTTCATTGCTTTTTGTGTATTTTTAAAATGCAATTAAAAACCCAAGAAAAAGATTCCTAGCTACAAGTGACATGGTGTTGAAAAAAGCAATCTAAATTATGTAATGTTATAGGGAAAATTTATGATAGCCATTCCCTCATATGCATAAAATATTGTATTTCCCTTATGATTCCTCCATGCAATAAACTTTTTTTTACAGCAAATAGACCTATATTTCTTATTTTATGTAGTCTCTCTTGAATATAAACTTTCTTTTCATTTTTATTTCTTAATGCTAAGGTTGCAATCATATCATATATTTCTAATATTGTGCACAGTTATTCTGAAAATAAAGCAGAAGTTGTAACTATGTGATTAATGTTTAGGATGCAGACTGAAAAAGGAATGATTTTTTTATTATTATTATTTAGAATATATTTTTTTCATGAAAAAGCCAAAGGTTGATTCCTGGTATTTAATATTTAAGAGGAAAAGCCGTTTGCATGAGAGGCCAGGATTAAATTCAACTGCAACTGGACAGAAATAATAATAACAATAATTAAGACTTTATTGCCTTTAATGGCCAAAAAAATGGAAAATAGTATGGAAATCATGTAGTCATAACTGTTAGAAAACACATAAGTAAAGCATAAGAGAAGGAAAATGAAAATGAATTAAAAAAAGAACTTAGTAATATTGTAGAAAGGAGGGAGGATGAGAGAATTTGAACTGGACAAACTATAGAAAATTACATTATAGATTACACAGTTTAAAGTAAGTTGAGGTAAAAATGCTTCCTTGGAAATTTTTAGGTTTATACTCCAGGATGTTATATGATTATTATGAAAGTCTACTGAAATTGTGAAATTAAAGTCTTTCAAACACTTTGATAATATAGACTATGAGTGTCAAACTCGATTGAATCACTTGACATATTGTGACGTATCATGACTTTTTAGCCTTTGTGGAGCCAGGGTAGGCTTGGCCTGCACATGATACATCCAGCCCGCAGGCTGCCAGTTTGACATCCCTGATACATTAACAATAAAAACAATAGCAATAATGTTGGAAGGGATCTTGGAGGTCATCTAGTCCTGCTCAGGATGGAAACCCTATACCATTTTGGACAAATGGCTGTCCAGTCTCTTCTTAAAGACTTCCAGTGTTGGAGCATTCACAGCTTCTGGAGGCAGGTTGTTCCACTGATTAATTGTTCTAACTGTTCTAGACTAATTGTTAATTGTTCTAGACCAGGGGTAGGCAACCTTGGCTCTTTTATGACTCATGGACTTCAACATAGCTGACTCAGGAATTCTGGGAGTTGAAGTCCACGAGTCATAAAAGAGCCAAGGTTACCTACCCCTGTTCTAGACTATATACAAACTATATCTTATGTATTAGGCAAAAGCACATCAGTTTACCACCTGAGCTTTATTGTGGAAGGAGCAAACATCTGTTTTTTTTTTTTTTTTTTTTTTTTTTTATTGAAAAGTTTTATAAAATACAATTTTCCTTTAAAAAAACCCACCTTCCCCCTCCCTCCTCCCCTCCCTACCTCCCCCCTATCTCCCCCCCTCCCCCTCCCCCTCCTCCCTCCCCTACCTCCCCCCCTCCACTTCCCCTCCTCCCCCCTCCCCCCCCCCCGACTTCCCAGAGCAAAATACAAGGTATATATCTAAAAGGCAATCATAAACAATCATATACTAACAATTATAAACTCTAAAATCCATCACTCTCTAGCTTGTATATAGTAAACCAATCCTTAATAATACTAAATATATATAAAAAACTAAAATAAAAGAAAACTAGCATCATTCCCATCTATATTCTTCCACAATTCACTATTACCTTAACATATTCTCATTTGCACATTAATAAATAGTTCTTACACAAATTAACCCACATTAACCCACAAAACTTTCTTCCTCTTCCTCTGTAGTAAGTTGTCCATTAATTCCAAATTAAAAAAAAAAATCTATTACCATACATAGCATCCCAAAACTTTTTTTTTTTTAAAAAAAAAACACAACTACCACTTAACTATAAATATTTTGTGGAAGTTCCATAGATTTCTACTGATCTTATTTTTTTTCCTTTTTTGAGCGTTTTAAGGCAGCACGCGTCACCCTCTGTTCTCTAAGATCATCCAAAAGAGTTGCAGCTTGAACTCCTCCTGTACCCTTCTCGTCTATCTGTGCATCTTCATCCTCTTGATGTTCTCCTTCTCCAGATCCCTCTGCAGCTTCCAGAAGTGTTGATGGGGTTACTTTCAAGACATTATTATAAAAATCATGCGCTTGCTTCACATTACTCAAACAGTACCTTTTGCCATCATACATGAAGCTCAACCCAGCTGGGATCTCCCATCTGAACCTTATATCTCTTTGCTTGAGCTCTTGCACAAGAAATATAAAATCCTTCCTTCTCTTTAAAATCTTTGGAGGAATTTCTTTTAGAACCAAAACTTGTTGACCAGCAATCACAACTTTGGTATCGTAGGCAGCTTGTATAACTTCATCTCTAATTTCCCTTTTTACAAAATAAACCACCACATCTCTAGGCAACTTTCTCTGTTTAGCAATCCACGAATTCACACGAAACACTTTGTCCATACCTTGTTTTAATTCAGATGCTGGATGGTTCAATACTCCCTCAAAAGCCTCAGAAACCAGCTGCTTTAAATCTTCCTTAATATTCTCTTTTAGGCCTCTAATTCTCACAGCAAACTGCATCTGGTAAAATTGAGCCAAGCTCTGTTCACTGTCGATTTTGTCTTTTAAATCTTCAATTTCCAATACTTTTGCTTCTAATAAAGCATTCTTTTGAATCAAATCTTGCACTTGATCATCCAGCACCTCCACACATTTAGCAACTTTTTGCACTGAGGACAAAATGTCTACCTTCATTTCTCTAAGTTTCTGTTCCATCCTTTCTTCCATTCTCTGCTCCAATTTCTCCAATTTCTCCTCCATCTGTAGAAATTTAACACCCATTGACTCCAAAATTAACTGGGTATGTTTTTCAAGATCCTTCGATGTCAATACATCAGGAGAATGCAACGCCTGCAGCAATGATTGTTGTTGCACCGGAGAATTTCCAGCACTCCGAAAAGTTCTAGGGGGAGGTTTAGCCGCCATCTTTTACTTACAATTGTGACGCACTTTCACTTTAAGTTTTAAGCAAAGTCCATCAAGCTTGAGAGTAAAATAAAATCTTCTTCATCTCTTCATCTTTCCCTCTTGTACTGCTCTGCCTGCTCTTTCCCTTTCATAGTCTCTCCTTCAAGCAGGGATGGTCGCAGACGCCTGGCTCTGCTCCATGAAGTCCGGAGCAGAGACGCTAGCCAGCTGGGAGCAGCCCAGGCTACGGGGGAGTTCAATCCTTCAGCCGCCCAAGCTCCAAGCTCAGGCGGCCCCGGAGAACTCAACCCCCACCTGGGGGCTCACCTCCTCCTCTTCTCCCGAGGAGGGGGCTTCAGATTCGCCCGAACAGCTGATCGGCGCTGTTTCGGGCGAAAAAACACCAGCTGAGCCGCGGGCAGCCCGGGAAGGCTCCCTCCGTCGCCGCGGAGCCACCGGAAGTCCCGCAAACATCTGTTGTATATTACATTACACTCCAGAAGTTATGACACAGGGAACTTGCAAGAACTAGAAAATCAGAGGTTTATGTGATGATAAATACCACTGGTTTTATATTGATTTTACACACAGACACAAATTTTAAAAAATTTCAGATATTATTTCAATAAGTGCCATCTATCTAGGCAGTTGTTTAAAAAGCTGATTTTTAATGATATGTGGTATGTTATATTTGAGTGTAGAAATGTGTGTGCATGTGTGTTTGTTTATAATGATACACATATACCAATATCTAGGGATAATCATGCTTTAAATCCACATTTCTCAAGGTGTAGAATATGAAACAATAGATGAAAGATCATAGGAACATGTCCTCTTTGTTCTGTACTTCTTTCTGAGCAGACTTAACAATTTGAAGCAAAAGTATGCTGAATCCAAAGCAATGTAAAAGTTTCAGAGCACTCCAAGTGTTTATTTTAGGTTAACACTGGGTTTACCTTGCTGAGAAGAGTAATCATGCCTGGAGGGCTTCTGTCCTAAACTATGTCCATCTGACCTTGTACAGAAGAAATTTCAAGGAATGAAAAAGAAAAGAGGTCAAGAATTGTTGCAATTTTTTCCGTAGTCTCAGTAGCCACAGAATCTAGTAACACCTTCAAGGTCAACCAACTTTGTTAGGGTATAAGATTCTGCGACCAAAACTTACAGCCTAATCATTATAAAGCTGGAAGGAAGAGACATGTTAGTTAGTCTATGCCATAAAGCACCCTGCCATAAAGTATATCCAGGTCCAGTAACACCTTTAAGAATAATCACACATGCAAGTGTGTTGGGATAGACACCATGAACAACAACTTACAGCTTGCAGGTGTTTTTTTTGCAAAGGATAGCATTTTAAGAGCATTTTAGTAGAAGCTAATTTAAAGCAAGAAAATATCTCTGTGTTGTTAATTTCCTGATTTTCATAAATGAGAATGGCTGTCTTGAAAATCAAATCCAACTTTCAGGAATATACTAAAGTACTCCAGTTCCTTATTCATTTATTATTTATTGAATTTATATGTGTCCAGGTCCAATCAGACACTTGGTGGATTACAGATAAAACTTAAACTATTCATAGTAAGTAATCTATATACATATAACTTGGATTTTCTTGTGAAACTGTGTGAAAGGCAAAAAAAAATTAGAGGGATATCTTAAGTAGATAGACTACAGAACAAAGGCAACTGGATCTTTAAGTTGGGAGGGGAAGGAAAATTGGGGTACAGATTGTGAGAATATAGAATTCCTATATGATAGGAATATTTTTCTGCAAAGCATGCTATTTCAAGATTACAGTTTAACCAAACACAGGCTTAAAGAACAGACAATGGGAATATGAATAGAAAGGATAAAAGGAGGCAGGTTGGAGGGCAAAGAAAGCTAGTTCAAGACTATGTGTAAGGTTGTATTATTGAGATGAGCAGGAGAGAGAAAGAAGAAATATTTGAAAATAGGAAGGTAAAGAAAAGCTGTGAGCAAAAGGTGAAGGAGAGAAGACATAAGGTTTGATGTAACAATAAGCAGAGCAGTTCTTGGCAATTGAAACAATGTGGTGTGGGATGTTGGAAACTGCACAAGAAGCTGAGAAAGCAGCTTGGAGATCTAGCTGAAGAGTAGAAAGATGCTAGGACAAGAGGGAGAGAAGAAAAGAGGACTTAAGGCTCACTCATGAAAGTCAAGCAATTGGGTACAAGAGACAACCAGAGTGAGTACATTTAGAAAGGTAGAGGAGGAAATTTCCTTGATTACTGGACTACTAATATAATAGTGTAGGATAAAGTGTGCATATTGCTTATGTATGTATCTGTATGATGCAAGTAAAATCTGCAAAAAGTACACAGTGGTGTATTCTTTTTCATTATTATTATTGGATGCCCTGGGAGGGAATGAAACAATGTTTCCTTTTGCTAGAAGTGGTGACAGGAAATCAGACTTCATTTCAATAAAATCTATAGTTTTGAGAAATGGTTTTACATAGCAGATCATTGGGAACTCAGCTGCTCAACTCAGTGCTGGCTATAATATAATAGCTGGGATTTTGTAAATAAGAAAACATTTGTGGTTTTAAAATTTATTTTATTCTCCTTATTTTCATGAAATGGTTTTACTTTATAAAATGTGCATCTATTGTTTCTATTATAATTCATATTTGAATTAGAAATTAATATTCAGTTCTTAAGGCTAAATGGTACATTTATTCATTTCTCAGTCCTAACCTGAAATAAATCATTAACTTTATTCATGGGGGACATGCACAAATTCACATTATGATTTTGTGAGGGTCACAGTATCACAAAGTTTGGAAATATCTGCTTTAAATCAAGATCTATGCTTATTGAAAGCAACTTAATGAATACAGCCATATCATTTATACATCAAACAGAATTCCAACATTACTACTGTGCATTAGCAGTTCTGCTAATTATGCTTCTTAAAGGAAAAAAATAGTACAACCTATTTTATTGCTTGTTAAAGGCTTGTCTGTACTGTAATATACAGTATAATTGTATGTTTTAAGGTGAATTAAGAGGTCAAAATGTAAATTGCTAGTTTTACAGCAGCTTTAAATAATAATCATCCACTGTGTCAAGATTTAAGGCTTGAGTGGATATTGTATTTAAAGAGCAATAGCACAAGTCATATTTATATACTAGCTCAATATTTTTAGGGCTTGCAAAATGCATTGTCTGTAACTCTAAATTATATTCTGCAGCTGCACAGATTTTATATAACTTTAATGCAATTTCCAAGGCCTGTAACACAACCTGGATATACACATTTACCCAGGGGAACTTCACTGATATCAAAGGGTGAGGAAAAATGTTAAGGGCAATGAAGTTGGATTTTATTTTCTATTTTAGAATTTTAAAAGATGGGGGGGAGAGAAATCACCTTCACATGATATGTTTACTGCAATATATAGGAATCTTTGCATGGTTGGAGGAGCAGAGAGGGGCTTGAATGTGAGGAATCTTATATACAAAATAGAATCTTCAGCTACTTGGAGACAAGACCAAGTCTTTGAGCCACAGTTGATACTTGCTACAATGAACTGCATATTAATTACAAGTAGCCTTTGATTTGTGACCACAGTTGGGACTGATATTTTGGTTACTAAGTGATGTGGTTGATAGGCAAGTCACCAATGACTGGACCCAACTTTACAAACATTTTTTTTATCATGGTTATTCAATGAATTACACTGTCATCAAGCAAGTCTGGCTTCCCCCATTAACTTTGCTTGTTAATCTGGGAAGGTAAAAATTGTAATCATTGCAGGACACTGCAATCATTGTAATTGCAAGCAAGTGCCAAATGTTTGATCCTGTGATCATGGGGGAGGTACAATGGTCATAATGGTATGGGTTGTAAGTCATGTTTTTTTGTGTGTGTGTGTGTGCACTTGTAAGTTTGAACTGTCATTAAATGAATGATTCTAAATTGAGGGCTAACTGTATGAAGCTAAGAGAACAAATATGCCAGGCATTGTTGAGTGTGAGAAAATATTGAGGGTGTGGTATGAAATCCATGGGAAGAACTTTGTCAAAGATGTAATGAAATGAGAAAAGTTATAAAGATATACCAGGAGGGACAGAGAGTGGGAAGAGAAAAAAATAATATAACACAGAGGGAAAAACAGTTTATTTATAAATAACTTGCAAATATTATTTCATAAAGTGAAACCTCAAGTTTACTTGTAAGATCATCTGTAACATTAAATAAGTTGCAGGTTTTCACTTTCTTAATTCCCATTTGTCTTATGCTAATGGAACAGGGATTAGCAGTAGATGGGGAAAAGGGAATGGCTTTTAGCCTGTGTATACTGCATCTGCCCAGAATCTGTGATAGAATAGTTTTCAATTATCTGTTCTTACTATATCATTTTATCCATGCTTTTATCATTTAAAAAAACCTTACAATATTACTTTGTTTTATAGATATAAATTAGTTCATTGTTCCCCTTCCCCCCCCAAATTTATTTGATATATTTTTTAACAATGATATTAAGGTAAAGGTAAAGGTTCCCCCACACATGTGTGCTAGTCGTTTCCAACTCTAGGGGCCAGTGTTCATCTCTGTTTCAAAGCCGAAGAGCCAGCACTTGTCCGAGGACGTCTCTGTGGTCATGTGGCTGGCATGACTAGACACCAAAGGCACATGGAACATTGTTACCTTCCCACCATAGTGGTCCCTATTTTTCTACTTGCATTTTTATGTGCTTTCAAACTGCTAGGTTGGCAGAAGCTGGGACGAGTAACAGGCGCTCATTCTGTTATGCGGCACTCGGGATTCGACCCGCCAAACTGCTGACCTTCTGATCGATGAGCTCAGCGTCCTAACCCACTGAGCCACCACGTCCCAACAATGATATTATTTTACTCATAATTCTCAGGAAGATCAAGCCAAATGCATGAATCACAGCTGCTAATTCAAAAACCTTTTTTTTAAAAAAAATGAGTTTTTATTTAAATTTATTGTCATGGTTCTGATTAAGGAGACAGATCAAAGAACACTGCATGATTGTTTATTCCAAAAAAAGTCTATGAGAACGGAGCATTGGCACTCATGGATGGATGCCAGAATCTGAATTCTCCTCCCCTTAACCCATCATATCATACAGAATCTCCCTCCATTAATTACATGTCATGAATTACATTCACCAATTAGTTTAACACACAAAGTTTCACTTCCTTCTGAAGCATGGTCTTATCTTTTCAAAACATCCAGGTTGAATTCCTCCCGCGCTTCAGTGATTCAAAGCCAAAGTTAAAGCAAAAGGCTGCCTCTTATATTGTCAGTGCAAAAACATGTCAATGTTTGCAGCATTGACATTTATGCTTAAAAATATAAATGTTTTCACTAGCAATATGAAGTGCTGAGACACCGGATCACCAGCAATGGGCTTCATTCAACACTACAAGTTGAATATTCTCTCTCTCTCTCTCTCCTTTCCCTCTGCCTTTCTTTTATTCCTCTTCCTACTATTTCCAAATATATATTATGGAAAAATATCCAATAACATGGTGTAGAATTAGCAGATTATTTGGAAAATGGAGGAGGTAGAGGGGGAAAATCTTATATCCTGGAAGGCTCCTTTGTGTTCTGTTCCATCCTATGACCGGCCCTGTTTGTGTGTCAGGGACAACCCCTTTTTCCTTTTTACAGTCAATAGGCTGGAAAAACCCAACCCAAATTTATTTAAAGTTCAAACAAAAAAGCAACAGAATATTTCCTTCAATAAATGAATCAAAATATCAAACAAGAGTCAACAAAAAAGAGTTAAAGAGAAGTAGCAAGAACAGACCAGGTTTCTCTTAGAATGTCTCCAAATGGTTGCCTTCAGCAACCAGCCCCACACACACCTTCCCCTTTTATTATCAGTCCCAAGGTGTGGCTTCTCACTGCCTTCTCCTCCTCTCACTGAGTTGCCTTATTGATTTTCTCTGCTCAGCTCTGCTGGATTGCCTTCTGCTTCTAGCGACTCTGAACAGATTCAGCTGTGACTCTTCTGAGTCTGACACCTCATACTCACACAGCTGAGCCTCATGAGGAACATGACTGGAGGGGCCAGGCTGAGAGTCCTGCAGTGCATCAGAGCCTCCCTGACACCAAAGGCTCTCCAAACCCCTCCTCCTCCTCCTCAGATTCATCAGACTCAGCTGCTGGGAGCACAGGCTGACACTGAATCACAACACTTTGTACAGAAACACTTAATTCAAATAAATTGTACTCGCACTGCTTACAATGAGCAGGCACAATTTCAAGTTGGAAAGTTACAATCTACCTAGATGTTAGGTCCCCAAATCCTTATTGTCTTCCTTGCATATATTCTCTTGTTTTGGGGCCGGCCATTCTATTGGGGGAAGGGGGAATAATTGCTTTCACTTGGGATAACTTTTGGGTTTTTTTTTACTTTTCCTCTTCTGCCTCTATCCATTTGAGAAAGGAATGTGTCTCCCTTATCAGGGAGAGCGTTACAGAGAAACGAAGCTGGAGAAGACCTTGAGATGTACGCCAACTGTGCCAGTTACCTGCACATCATGCCACCTGTGGATTTGGAGCATTTCAAATGGACATTATGAGTCTGGTGGCAGGAGGAATATTGCTGGTTTAACTATACCATTTAAGCAGGATTTTCCCTAGATCTCACCTCCCTACTGTCACTAACCCCTAATAAAAATTTCCTTTTGAGAGAATGCCTGTTTCAAGAGTTCTGCTTTCTTGGATGGTTAGCTGAGGTGGATCCTTACATAAGGTGAGATCTACATAGTACTCAACCTGGAGAAGCTGCTGCCCTTTCGCAGGAGTCGCAACTAAATTTCATATGGAGGAGTTCCAGGCAAAGAAGTGGGCTGAAGACCTCCTATGCTTGAAACCAGTTGAAAGCCTCTCCAGGGACCTGGAAGAAGACAAGCTTTAAATTGGTCAAAGCAGTACTAAAAAAGCTGCACTCTGATAAATTGTACACCAAACTGTCAAAGATCGTATTGATTACTTGGGCTATTGTATGCCCAATGGTGGGATTCAGCCAGTTTGCACCACTTTGGCAGAACCAGTAGCTATTTTTTGTTGCCTAGGCCGAGAATGGACTTCCGGAAGCAGTATCCACACACAGACAACCAGTTGTTCATATATTTGAATCCCACCACTGCATATATCCAACAAGGAAATAGAGATGGACCCAGAGAAAGTGAGGGCAGTCTTGGATTAGGCCCCTCCAAAAACTAGCAAACAGCTCCAAAGTTTCCTAGGATTTGTGAACTTTTACAGACAATTTATCCCATCTTTTGCACAGATTGCCCTCCCAATCACAAACTTGTTAAAAAACAGAGGGGGGGGATAAGCCAAAGCCCAGTCAATCATTTAAATGGACAGGAGAGTGTCAAGCACCCTTTGAGAAACTTAAGAGACTTTTTTCTATGGAGCCTGTTTTGAAACATCTGGACCCAGAACAGCCACTCATAATTCAAATGGATGCTAGTGATGTGGCTGTGGGAGCAGTTTTATTGCAGAGAAATAAAGAGGGACAATTACAACCTTGTGCTGACACCTATAAGAAATTATCAGAGATTGAGCAGTGGTGGGCAGCTTGGGAGAAAGAGGCATATGTTGTACGATGGGCCCTCCTTACTTTGAGGCATTTCCCAGAAGGGAGTAAAATACCCTTTCAAGTATGGACTGATCATAAGAATCTTGAAGCCATGAAAAACTGCAGGAAGCTCTCCCCTAAACAGGCAAGATGTTCCCAACATTTCCATCATTTTGATTTCACTATTTATTACCTCCCTGGGGGAAATAATTTTTTAGCTGATGCATTATCCAGATTACCACAATAAAACAGTAAGAAACCAAAGGTGGCTAAACCATTTTTACATCCTCATCAATTAGCAACTCCTGTAGCCACCAGAACCCAGGTGAAACCTGTGGCTTCTATCGGAAAGACTTTGTTGCAGGATTTTAAAATTGTGTTAGAGACTGATGAGTGATTTCAAAACCATAGTAACCTATGTGTGATAAAAGATGGATTAGCATGGATTGGAGAAAATCTTTATGTCCCAGCAGCCTTAAGGATTAAAGTAATGCAAAGCAGGGCATGACTTGAAAACTGCTGGACATTTTGGATTTGTAAAGACCTTACATCTCATTAAAAGGCAATTTTGGTGGCCTGCATTGAAAAGGACATAGAAAGTTATGTAGCCAGCTGCCCCATATGCGCAGTGGCTAAACGGAAGCAAGGGAAATCCCTGGGACTGTTTCAACTGGTAGCCAGTCCATCAGCACGCTGGAGAGCGATCTCTATGGACTTTATTGTGGAATTACCTGAGAGTGCTGGAAACACTGCAATTTGGGTCGTAACAGATTTGTTCTCTAGACAAGTTCATTTCATTCCATGCCCCAAGATCCCCACTGCAAAACCTGCAAAACCTTTAGCTAAACTCTTTGTGCAAAATGTATATCGCTTTCATGGGCCCCCACAATGTATTATTTCAGACAGAGTCCTTGTGCTTTTCTGAAAAAAGGTGGAGAGAAAAAAATATATATTGGCAGACCATTGTAGTTCATGGATCTAATCCCTGCTGAGATAATTAGAAACCAATGCCATTGCCTGTACAAAACTGCCACTTCTCTTCCTGTAAAAAGGTATCTAACTTTCTTGTGATTGTCACAAAAGAAAGACATGTTAACTAAATGAGGCATTGATTAGAACAAGAATTTAAAGTAACTTTTCCTGCTGAAAAACTTTAGATCCAATTGGCCGTGCACCAGGAGACAGGCTGTTCTGTGATAACTTTAATAGAAGGTATTACACTTGCACATAATGTAACAGCAGCGAGAGCCCCTCTTCCGTAGGTAGTCATATGAAGTGAAGACATCAAAATATCTACCATCTGTTTCTGCTTCTGTTTTGTTTAGTACTAAGACTGAGAGAGGAAAATCTCAAAAGATTTTATCATTTACATTGAACTCCCTTTATATTTTCTTAAACTCAATGTAAATGAATCTTTCAATTCACTGAAAATATATAAACATTTATATAAACACACATTTCATCCTCTCTCAGACATTCTATCTGACATAGTGCATTACAACAGAGCTAAATATTTTAGAGCATCTTCTTTTTTACTTCCTCTTTTACCACTTCCAGTGTTGAGGGATTAAAGCATCTCCTTAGAAAAAGTATGTATATAGCAACTTGAATAGCTCTCTCTCTCTCTCTCTCTGTCTCTCTCTGTCTCTCTGTCTCTCTGTCTCTCTGTCTCTCTGTCTCTCTCTCTCTCTCTCTCTCTCTCCTTCTCCCCTTCTCCCTCTCTCTTTCTCTTTTAACATAATACATAACTGTTTGTAATTGCTCTAGAACAGGGTTAGGGAACCTTGGCTTTTTTATGACTTGTGGACTTCAACTCCCAGAATTTCTTGAGAAATGATGTAAAATGATACAAAACTATGGCTTTTATTGCTTTTTAATTAATTAGCATGAATGACAAAATGAAACTATTTCTCTCTCTTGTGGTCTTTCCCATGACATGAATCATAGGTTAATTTTATTTATTTATTTATTTTTATTTTAATCCCATTTATATCCCGCCCTTCTCCGAAGACTCAGGGCGGCTTACAATCTAAAGCACAAATCAATGTGCTTAGCAATAGCCTTCATTCTATGTATATGCCTGCTTATTAGGGCTTCCCCCCCCCCAAGTGGCATTATTACAAAGTCAGCTTATTGCCCCCAACAATCTGGGTCCTCATTTTACCTACCTCGGAAGGATGGAAGGCTGAGTCAACCTTGAGCCTGGTGGGACGTGAACCTGCACTAATTGCAGGCAGCTGGTGTTACTTAAGGAGGCATTAGCCCACTGCTCCACCAAGGCTCTTAATTGTTTTAGAAATCACTATTTAACAACTCTTTCCAGATTATTACATAAATGAAAGCACAGAGTTTTTATTTTTATTGTATAGCAATTGGGGAAACAAGTTAAGGCAGATGGCAATCTTTTCCTGCTTTTTATAGCAATATTTCACCACTATTTGCACAAATATATTTCAAGGATAATCACCAATTTACAAATGATATAAAAATAAATTGACAGATCTTACTGCAGTGCTTGAAATCACAAGTGCATTCAGAACATCAAAGTTGCTTATTTCATATAACTATATTTTCCCAAATCCACTTAGTGAGAACTTTAGAACTAGTGGTTATAATATGGAAACATAATTTCTCCTTGAGATTTACAGCTTTTACAGTTGCAAGAAAAAGTATGTGAACCCTTTGGGATTATGTGGTTTTTTGCATGAATTGGCCATAAAATGCGCTCTAAATGTCATGTAAGTCACAACAATAGAAAAACACAGTCTGCTTAAAATAATACTACACAAACATTAGCTGTTGTCATGTTTTAATTGAAGATAAGATGGAAACATTCACAGTGCAGGGTGGAAAAAGTATGTGAACCTTTGGACTTAATAACTGGTTAACCCTCCTTTGGCAGCAATAACCTCAACCAAACGTTTCCTGTAGTTGCAGATCAGACCTGCACAATGATCTGGAGTAATTTTGGACCATTCCTCTGCACAAAACTGTTTCAGTGTAGCAATATTCTTGGGATGTCTGGTGTGAATCGCTCTGTTAGGGTCATGCCACAGCATTTAAATCGGGTTGAGGTCAGGACTCTGACTGGGCCACTCCAGAAAGCGTATTCTGTTCTGTTGAAGCCATTGTTTTGTTGAATTACTTGTATGCTTTGGGTCATTGTCCTGTTGCATCACCCATCCTCTGCGGAGCTTCAGTTGGCGGACAGATGGTCGTACGTTTTCCTGCAAAATGTCCTGATAAACTCTGGAATTCATTTTCCCATCAATGACAACAATCCATCCAGGCCCTGAGGCAGCAAAGCAGCCCCAAACCATGATGCTCCCTCCGCCATGTTTTACAGTGGGGGTGAGGTTTTGATGTTGGTGTGCTGTGCCTTATTTTCTCCACAGATAGTGTTGTGTGTTTTTCCCAAACAACTGAATTTTGGTTTCATCTGTGCCAAAAATTTACACAAATATGAGGTGCCACTGCATATATACGTTAAATGTTTGTTAAGCATTCAGAATACACTTGCTTGGTCCCAGAAATGGGACAAATCTTATTCCCTGTTTCAGCCTAGCCCAAGGCCATCTACAGGCAGTAGCCACAGCAGTGGCAGCTCATATTTGTGTAAATGTTTTGGCTTGCTAACATATCGGTCTCCCTTTATTCTTTGTTAGCAAGCCAAAAAATTCACACACACACACACACACACACACATTAGTGTTTATGTATATATACAGTATATATACAGTATATATATATATTAGTGTTTAGTATAGTATATTAGTATATATATATTAGTGTTTAGTATAGGAGGGACGCGGTGGCTCAGTGGGTTAGGACACTGAGCTTGTCGATCAGAAGATCGGCAGTTTGGCGGGTCGAATCCCGAGTGTCGCGTAGCAGAGTGAGCGCCTGTTACTCGTCCCAGCTTCTGCCAACCTAGCAGTTCGAAAGCACATAAAAATGCAAGTAGAAAAATAGGGACCACTACGGTGGGAAGGTAACAGCGTTCCGTGCGCCTTTGGTGTCTAGTCATGCTGGCCACATGACCATGGAGAGGTCCTCGGACAAGCGCTGGCTCTTTGGCTTTGAAACGGAGATGAGCACCAGCCCCTAGAGTCGGAAACGACTAGCACTCATGTGCGGGGGAACCTTTACCTTTACCTTATATATACAGTATATATACAGTATATATATATATATATATATATATATATATATATATATATATATATATATATATATATATATATTAGTGTTTGGGGATCCTTGGTTTTTCGGGTTTTTCCCCGCGTAGAATTAAAGGTGTAGGCGCAACGTTTCGATGGAATCCCATCCATCATCATCAGGCTTCTGTTTCCTTCTTCTGGGAGAAGCATGTGGCTGTTTGTTCCTCTTTTTTAAACTGCCAGAGGGGGTGTGTTCTGTGGAGGTGTGCTCTGATTGGGTAGGGGACCAAGTGTGTTCTGATTGGGTGGGAGTGTGTTTTGAATGGTGGGGGTGTTCTGATTGGGTGGGGGTGTGTTCTGAGTGGATGGGCTGGTCTCAGCTGCCAGCTCCAGACCTGAGCTGGTGAGTTGTGCTGCTTTTGTTCGGCTTCGTGTTTGTGGTGGTGCCATGTTTAGTGTTTATATATATATATATATATATATATATATATATATATATATATATATATATATATATATATATATATATATATATATATATTAGTGTTTATAGATAGATAGATAGATAGATAGATAGATAGATACAGTATATATATAAACACTAAGATAAAACATAGCTATACATTTTAGAGGTAACCCAAAAATATTCCAAAGGTTCTTTTTAAAAAGGCACCTGGACTTTGATTTTTTTTTCCTTGAAGAATTTTTGTTTCTCATCCAAGGAGCTTCTTCAGGTTTGATTGAATGGTTGAGAATGGAAGGAGTTATATTCCTTGCAGTCATCTAGTGGTTAGCACTCTTTCTGAGAGTCATTGAGACCACTTGAAGGTTTATCTACTGTGTTTCCCTGAAAGTAAGACCTACCCTGAAAATAAGCCTTAGCTTGATTTTTTTGGGGGGTGTCTAATATAAGCCCTACCTCCAAAATAAGCTCTAGTTTGGGGGCAAGGTGCATGACTAAAAATCAAGCTAGTGTGGTGGTAGAGAAGTGGAGCTTCCCCTTGTACCCCACACCCACTTTCCATTGCAGCCAGGCCTCCCATGAATTGACACCTCCCTTGCCTCGCCGGCCCACTTCTGCTGCAGCACACCCCAGCCTTCATTTCACCCTCAGAGGGCCTCTAGAAAGGGCTTTGCAGTCCAGAACTGAGCTATGGATTGAATCCGTAGTTAGGTTCTCAGCTGCAGAGGTCTTTCCAGAAGGCCTCTGGGGTGAAATGCAGGCTAGGGGGCACCATGTGCATCAATCCGGAGCTCCATTCTCAGCTGTAGAGGCATTTCCTTCATCCGCATCACTGCCAGGTGAGACAGTGGAAAAGACACCCCCCAAAAATAAGACCTGGTGACTCTTTTGAAGGAAAAAAAATAAGACTGGGTCTTATTTTTGGGGAAACATGGTATGCCCTGCAGGTTACCTGAATATGCAGATGGGTATGGAACCTTCTTGGAACTGCTGAAAGGACTTAGTTGTAAACAGGTCGTGTCATATACCTCTACCTCAGTTGAGAGAGGGCTGTTTAATCTGAATGTACATGGCCTCTTTGACCCCTCTTTCAAACCAGTGGTCCTCTCTGTCCAGAATGTGGGCTTTGCTGTCTTCAAAAGAGTGACCTTCATCTTTCAAATGAAGATGGACTTTTGAATCTTGTTCTGATGGGTTTGTTCTCCTGTGTTGTTTCATGTGTTTGTGAAGTGGTTATTTTGTTTCACCAATGTACAGTTCTGTATCAGTCTCACTGCACTGCACTGCATATATCACATTGCTCAGTTTGTGTCTGGGTATTTTCCCCTTGGGGTGGACAAGCTTCTGCCTTAGTGTATTTTTAGCTTTAAAGTACAGTATGTATGTATATTGTGTTGGCTGAAAATCATCCTGAGCTTTTCATATATTCCTGCAATGTATGAAATGACAACATTGCTTCATTTGTTGTTCTCCTCTTTTTCTGTATGGAAAAACTCCTTCTGGGTCGGGGTTTTTTTTTTTTGGATTTAATGAAGGTCCAGTTGGGATAGGCACAAGTTCTGAGGTCATCCTTTTTTAAGAACAGATTTTTTTTGTTCTGACCTGTTTGTGGACCACAGTAAACTACATGAGAAAATCGCATTACCGTTGGAAATTAAAGTAGGGTTATGGTTAGGTCTCCATGGTATCGTGGCCAAAAATTGATGTCAGGAGCAGGTTTTGAGAGGTTCTCTAAGGAAAGGGTAAGTAATACTTTTTTCTTGGAACATTTAACAAAATAAATAATAATAATGACAAATTTAATTTGAAAGCTGCAACACTTGAATGGGACATCTTAAAGCTTGAATTATATTGTCTCTATTGTCTCACAGCTTATGGTATAATTTATTTTAAGAAAATTTTTAAGAAGTGCCCATTGAATACTGCAAAGGTGATGTGCACATTAAAAATCAGCTTACAACATTATAAACACAAAACAGGTTTTTTTATGATAAAACATCCCAAACTTTGAAATCCTGAATTAATTTTTAAAAATCCCATTTTCAGAAACAATCATTAATCAAATTCTGAGTCAGCAACTGTTCCAGTCTGAATATCCCATAAGAACAACTCTAAAAATTCAAGGTCAGGACTTCATAGGCAGTTTGGTGCACCTTAGAGTGTCAATCATTTGTGAGACTCAACTAATACATTTCCCCACACATTTGGTGGCTGCTTTTAATGTTTACAACACCTGTTGTCAACAAACATGAAGGGAAACGATATTTGCTTTGCATTATTTTATAAAAATAAAATTCTAAGCATGTACAAGAAAAGCTTTGGATCAACCATCATCCTGCTTTCTACAATAAATTCAACATAATTGTTTTCAGTAATAACAAATGGCTCAATCGCATCAGGTGGTAATTTGGCTTAGTAGCACATAATCTGCAAAAACATACGAAGGCAGAGATTAAATTAGACTCTATATTATATCCTGAAAAAAAAGTTCAGAAACAACATTATGGAGATGAGTTATAACCTTGGGAATTTTTTAACTTAGGAAACATCAAATGAAGTATGTCTGTGCTAGAGGCATATAAAATGATGGAAAAGCTGGAAAAAATATGTAAGGGAACAATTTTATTCCTCTCACCTAATGAAGCTGAATTCAAGATGAAATAATAATAATAATAATAATAATAATAATAATAATAATAATAATAATAATAATAATAATAATAATAATAATAATGAGGAGGAGGAGGAGGAGGAGGAGGAGGAGGAGGAGGAGGAGGAGGAGAAGAAGTAGTTGGAAGGGACCTTGGAGGTCATCTAGTCCAAGCCCCTGCTCAGGCAGGAAACCCTGTGCCATTTCAGACAAGTGGCTGGGCAGTCTCTTCTTAAAAACTTCCAGTGTTGGAGCATTCACCACTTCTGGAGGCAGGTTGTTCCACTGGTTAATTGTTCTAACTGTCAGGAGGTTTCTCCTTAGTTCTAGGTTGCTTTTCTCCTTGACTAGTTTCCATCTGTTGTTTCTTGTCCTGCTTTCAGGTGCTTTGGAGAATAGCTTGACTCCCTCTTCTTTGTGGCAGCCCCTGAGATATTGGATAAAAACAAAGTATTCTTTATATGGTACATAACTACATTCTAAAACCTACTCAAATTAGTAATAATAATAAACCTTTATTGTCAAAGTACAACATGTGTATGCTGAGATTAGCTGAGCCTCCGCCCGTGCTCTCTCCCCCCAACACACAGTGACAACAAACCCTCCCTCCTACCACACCATGTGAACCAACTACATCACACACCGGCCTCCCAAGTCAATTCTGCATAAGTTCACAGAGATTATATCCCATTTAAGAGATATAATAGCATAGCTTTAAAAGACAAACTAATTAATGAAGGATTGGAATATCAGTTCTTTAAGAATCAGAAACAACATTCCCCTGAATATCAAATACTGGATTGCTCAAGATTTCTATAAAGTGACTACTGTGGAAACAGAAAATTGGGCTCAGTATAGTTTTTCATTTGTTCCATAATCAACCAATTTCCAAAGAGAATGCAAAGATTGACAGTGATCATCTTGATCCTAATGCAAAAATTCTGCCACTTTTTGGCCTAGTGGGGCTTATACTGTACATACTACAAAAGATACACATATCACATTTATGCCTTGAATTTTATATTTGAGTTTGAATTAATTACCAAATGCATTTTATGATATATTTTTGAAAGTTCAGAGCCTTCACTCCTTATTGAGGGTTCTTATTCTTCCGCTGATGGAAAACTGACTGCCACGGATCCACTAGAACTGATGTGGAAACTATGATAGGCAATCAGGAGTATTAGCACGATTGTACAAAGCTTTAAGGTATATTTTGCTCTGACGATGCTTTATGCAAAGGATCTCTCCTGAAATTGTTTCATATGAAATACAGCTCTTCATCAAAGAAATAAGAAAAAATACTCCCAAAGATGCTTTTTCACAAGGCAATTGGACTTTCTTGTTTTTCTTTGAAGACATTTCTTCTTTGGGATAACTATGACCTGGATGACTGAGAATCTCCATAGACATAAAGAAAAAGTACTGTTTTTAGAGCTGTATTTCATATGAAACAATTTTCGCATTTTTGGAACTATTTATTCACAATATCTTCATTTTATCATTTATCTCTAGATATGTTAGCTACAGTAATTTAGTCAAATTAGGATTTAGCTTTAGTTTCATCAATAGGAAATCATTGTTCTAGGTTGTGTATAACTCTTTCTGATTCAGATGATTAAAAGTTCGGTCAGTATGCAGATGATAGCTCAGCTTGCACTCTGCAGTTTACTCAGCAGTTTATGCAATTCTTTGGGATCTGACAGAAGAAGGAAAGACTGCCAAACAACATCTTCAGTTTCCAATTCATCATGGTAAAGGTATGAAAAAGCATGCAGAAGGCAAGTAAGAATATGAGAATATATTTATTCTGCCTCTTCCCATTCAACACTGCTTGCATCTAAAATCAAAATGAAACCAAATTTAATTAATTCTAGATAATCAGCATCTTTCCAGAGACTGTAGCACCACTGCTTAGAGTTCAGGGTTCTGGGATAATTATACTTAAAAACAAAACCATACAAATTTTGAATTAAGGATTTTCTCAGCATATTTGCTCCCATAATGGCCAACCAAGCAGATGTAAATGGGAAATCCATGAACAAGACATGAGGGACTAGCTCTTTTCCATTGTTGCTTCCCCAAAACTGATATTTAGAAACAGGTTTTCAAGCAGAAGTTTTCTTTTAAATCAGCAAGCATTATTTGTCACTCTCATACAGTTTTTCAGGATGAGCAAAAGTCTTTGCTGATTTCATTGTTATCAATGTTCAGCTTTATCTCTCAAAGTTCCTGTTCCATATCTCTAATTACAATCTCTATTAGAGCTGCTAATAAGGTTGAATAGAGCTAATGACTTTGAAATGATTTCTGTAAGATGACAACCCTCCACATTGGCTGCTGGGTTTATGATGCCAATCCCCAATCTGCAACTGTAAAACAAATCTCAACAGCAGAATCACAAGGGAAGGTTTCTGTGCATGCTTACTGTAAAATTAATAAAATTTTGTGCAGTGCATATTTACCCTAAGCAATGTCGGTAGGGGCTATATGGTATTATTCTCCATCAGGATTTAATATACAAAGAAATATATTTTTATTCCATGAGAGCAACATGACACAAGAATATTATATAATTCCAGTTATTATTGTAAGTGTAGAGCATTCCTGCATGTGTAGCATTTCTTATTAATTTCCTAAATAAAGGTTGCTTTGCACCTCCAACATGCATCTGTTTCAATATAGAAGTTGTTTTCCATATAGAAGATCTCTGTCTACAATTGCAGAAAAGATCTTTACATACATATGAAAATAAGAAATAAGCAGTAATATGTATTCATAATTTGTTTGTGACCTATGGTGTAGCTTTAATAAATAAATGTGACTTCAGCTCAGTTCATCATATCCTGTGGTTCCTTTTTGACTGTTTGAAGTAATCCAGATACAAGAGAAAAGAGTTAAAAAAGAGTTAAAATTTAGATTGTTACTGACAAGTCAAGTCTATGAAATTATTTTATACTACAGAATATCTACATTATCTACGCCAGCCTTCGCCTACATGGGCATTTCCAGAAGAATCTTCCTGTTTCCCTTGCAGTCCACCCCATCCCCCAAATCAACATCTCCAAGTAATTTTCAGAATACCCTTTGTCTCAGTCAATAGATTTTGGGAGATGAGTGAAATCAGGAAACATTTTTTCCCTTCTTCCATATGGAAGAAACCAGCCTGACTTAGAAACGTCTAGGGATGGAAAATTATCACCTGACAGGGGAAAAGTTAGTTAAATGGAGTTCAGTTTCTTTTAAATTGTTGAGTTGTCCCTTACCATTCCTGATAGTAAAAGCACAATTACATTAAAAGAAATCCACAAGGACTAGCTGCCTGTAGCCTTTCTGAGAACTGAATGAATTTTTAACTTGATTTTATATAATTTAATTTATTCCTCTGACTCACATTTTCAACCAAATCTATTTTTGTTCATTTTAATGAGAGTCTTATCAATTTTTTGAATCTAAAATTTAAAACCCACCTGACAAATGACTTTTAACATTTTTCTTGTCTCATTCCAGATATTTGAAAGAAATCAAATAGAGGATTTTCTGTTCTACAGAATAATTTAAGAGAGCCACACCTGGCTGATGTCAGAGAGAGAGAGAGAGAGAAAGTTAGAGAGAGAAAATGAAAGGAGAGTTGTCCTATATATACTTAGATATATGGTCAAGCAGCAATGAATAACACAAGACATACACATCATACACATCTTAACTTAAGTTTATCAAGAGAAAATCTGCTTATGGACTAAGGAATTTTTCAGATTCCATTTTTTTTTCTGGTTCAGAAGCTGCCAGATCCAGAATCTCCAAAACTTTGAACATTTAATGAAGCTTCAAGAAACTTTGGAGACATACTTAATTTTTAACATCTGTGCTACTTTGCATCATTTCAGATTAACTACAAGTTTGAGATTTGTATATTATGAAAACTATAGATGCAAAATGGATTCATTAAGTGCCATCAAGTCTTGTTGACACTTTACAATACCATAGGTTGCCCCATGACAATCAGTTTGTTCCTTACCTCATCTTTCAGGTCTTCTAAGGAGCTTTGGCCCCTTCATGGATTACTGCCTTGTCGTGGCGAAGGGGCTTGCATAATTCAATGAAGCTATGAGCTATGCCATGCAGGGCCACCCAAGATGGAAAGGTCATAGCAGAGACTTCTGACAAAACGTGATCCACTGGAGAAGGAAATGGCAAACGACTCCAGTATCTTTGCCATGAAAACCCCATGGACAGTACCAAAAGCAAAACAATATGACACTGGAAGATGAGCCCCTCAGGTCGGAAGGCATCCAATATGCTACTGGGAAAGAGCAGAGGTCTAGTACTAGTAGCACCAGAAAGAATGAAGCGACTGGGCCAAAGCCAAAAGGACGCTCAGCTGTGGATGTGTCTGGTGGTGAAAGGAAAGTCCGATGCTGTAAAGATTTTTTCTCCATAGGAACCTGGAATGTAAGATCCATGAATCAAGGAAAGCTGGACGTGATCAAACAAGAGATGACAAGACTGAACATCGACATCTTAGGTATCAGCGAACTAAAATGGACAGGAATGGGTGAATTTAATTCAGATCACCATCAGGTATACTACTGCGGGCAAGAATCCCTCAGAAGAAATGGAGTAGCCTTCATAGTCAATAAAAGAGTAGGAAAAGGAATACTGGGATACAATCCTCAAAATGACAGAATGATCTCAGTTCGAATCCAAGGCAAACCATTCAATATCACAGTAGTCCAAGTCTATGCCCCAACCACCGGTGCTGAAGAGGATTAAATTGACTGGTTCTATGAAGCCCTACAGCACCTTATAGAACTAACACCAAAAAATGATGTTCTTATCATTATGAGGGATTGGAACGCTAAAGTAGGAAGCCAAAAGATAACCGGAATAACAGGCAAGTTTGGCCTTGGAGTACAAAATGAAGCAGGGCACAGGCTGATAGAATTCTGTCAAGAGAATACGATGGTCATAGCAAACACTCTTTTCCAATAACCCAAGAGACGGCTCTACACATGGACATCACCAGACGGTCAACACAGAAATTAGATTGACTATGTGCTCTGCAGCCACAGATGGAAAAGCTCTATACAGTCAGTAAAAACAAGACCAGGAGCTGACTGTGGCTCAGACCATGAGCTTCTCATTGCAAAGTTTAGGTTTAAACTGAAGAAAGTAGGGAAAAATACTAGGCCACTCAGGTATGAATTAAATCATATCCCTGTTGAATATACAGTAGAGGTGACAAATAGATTTAAGGAATTAGATCTGATAGACAGAGTGCCTGAAGAACTATGGACAGAGGTTCACAACATTGTACAACAGGTAGCAACCAAAACCATCCCAAAGAAAAAGAAATGCGAGAAAGCAAAATGGCTGTCTGAGGAAGCTTTGCAAATAGCTGAGGAAAGGAGGGAAGCGAAAGGCAAGGGAGAAAAAGAAAGCTATGCCCAATTGAATGCAGAATTTGAAAGAATAGCTAGAAGAGATAAGAATGCCTTCTTAACAGTGCAAAGAAATAGAAGAAAACAATAGAATAGGGAGGACCAGAGATCTTTTCAAGAAAATTGGAGAGATGAAGGGAACGTTTCATGCAAAAATGGGCATGATAAAGGACCAAAATGGCAGTGATGTAACAGAGGCAGAAGAGATTAAGAAGAGGTGGCAAAATTACACAGAAGAACTATACAAGAATGAGCTAAATGTCCCTGATAATCACAATGAGGTGGTCACTGACCTCGAGCCAGGCATCCTAGAATGTGAAGTGAAGTGGGCCTTAGAAAAGCTGAGCAACAACAAAGCTAGTGTAGGTGACAATATTCCAGCTGAGCTATTCAAAATCTTAAAAGATGATGCAGTAAAAGTGCTACACTCAAGTAAAGTCATACTTAAAATCCTACAAGCTAGACTTCAGCAGTATGTGGATCGAGAACTACCAGAAGTACAGGCAGGATTTCGAAGAGGCAGAGG
Organism: Vipera ursinii; assembly: GCF_947247035.1. NCBI lineage: Eukaryota > Metazoa > Chordata > Lepidosauria > Squamata > Viperidae > Vipera > Vipera ursinii. The sequence continues at coordinate 82,166,326 of NC_139512.1, forward strand.
AACTAGAGATCAAATTGCCAACATACGCTGGATCATGGAGAAAGCTAGGGAGTTCCAGAAAAAACATCTGTTTCTGCTTCATTGACTATGCTAAAGCCTTTGATTGTGTGGATCATAACAAACTGTGGCAAGTTCTTAAGGAGATGGGCGTACCAGACCATCTTATTTTTCTCTTGAGAAACCTATATGTGGACCAAGAGGCAACAGTGAGAACTGGACACGGAACAACTGATTGGTTCAAAATTGGGAAAGGAGTCCGACAAGACTGTATACTGTCGCCCTGCCTATTTAACTTATATGCAGAGCACATCATGAGAAAGGCAGGGCTAGATGAATCAAAAGTTGGAATTAAGATTGACGGAAGAAATATCAACAACCTAAGATATGCAGATGATACCACTCTAATGGCAGAAAGTGAAGAAGAACTAAAGAGCCTCTTGTTGCACGTGAAGAAGGAGAGTGCAAAAGTTGGGTTGAAACTTAACATTAAGAAAACCAAGATCATGGCATCCGGCCCTCTCAATTCCTGGCAAACAAATGGGGAAGAAATGGAAGTAGTGACAGATTTTATTTTCCTGGGCTCCAAGATCACTGCAGATGGGGACAGTAGCCAAGAAATTAAAAGACACTTGCTCCTCGGGAGGAAAGCCATGGTAAAACTAGACAGCACACTAAAAAGCAGAGACATCACCCTGTCAACAAAAGTGCGTATAGTCAAGGCTATGGTCTTCCCAGTTGCAATGTATGCCAGTGAAAGCTGGACCATAAGAAAGGCTGAGCACCAAAGAATTGAGGCCTTTGAACTCTGGTGCTGGAGAAGACACCTGCGAGTCCCTTGGACTGCAAGGTGATCAAACCAGTCAGTCCTAGAGGAGATCAACCCTGACTGCTCTTTAGAAGCCAGATCCTGAAGCTAAAACTCAAATACTTTGGCTACCTAATAAGAAGGAAGGACTCACTGGAGAAGAGCCTAATGCTGGGAAAGATTGAGGGCAATAGAAGAAGGGGACAACAGAGAATGAGGTGGCTGTATGTAGTCACTGAAGCAGTAGGCATGAGCTTAAATGGACTCCAGAAGATGGTAGAGGACAGGAAGGCCTGGAGGAACGTTGTCCATGGGGTCGCGATGGGTCGGACTTCGCAGCTAACAACAACAAAAAGGAGCTTTGGTGGCACAGTGATTACAATGCAGTATTGCAGACTTCTGGTTTGCCAATGCTGCCATTATGGATGTCTGGAGGACAGCTCTCATCTTCCACATCCAGTTTCGCATCCCTAGTGGATCCTAAAAGGGCTGAAGAGTCACCCTGGAGGGTGACCAGCAAGAAGGGGCTTTTGCAGAAACGCAGGGGAGCCACAACCCCCATTACTGCCTGCATTCACTTTGAACCAGCAGATGAAAGACTGGCCATAGCAACATGGCCGGCTACTAGGCTGCAGAGAGCCGAAGTCACACTTACCACCAGGCAACATTAAAGCAACATGGAGGAGACTGGGTAAGATTCTTCTCTTATACTCCAATCTTCTTCCTTTCACCTAAATAAGCTGCTAAGTACTTCTCCCCCCCTTTGGAGAGGGAGGGGGAGTTCAACCTTCCCTTCAAAATAGTGGCGATCAAGCCTTCAGGGGTGTTTTTCTTAAAAAGTTTTTGAAAAAATGAATTGACCTCAACAAGAACTTTATAACTTGTGGACTAAAAGCTTTTGACTACCTACTCCTTACTTCCTACTCTTATTTGAAAATTTGGCTTTGCTCTTCTAAAATAGAAGAAATAATTGAAAAGAGATTAACAGATAGAAACAGAAAAGAATTCTCTAAGCATTTGGGGACACTCAGTGGCTAAACATGAAATTGCAATCTGACACTCTAGAGAGAGAGAGAGAGAGAGAGAGAGAGAGAGAGGAGAGAGAGAGAGAGAGAGAGAGAGAGAGAGAGAGAGAGAGAGAGAGAGAGAAGACTTGGCTGATTCCTTAGAAAAACAAGATAAGACTAACCTTGAACACCAGATGTGAGACTCCACCATGGAAGAAATACAAAAACAAATATGATGAAAATAACCTACCAAACTTATCAGTTCCTGTCTACAGCCGGTGATGAAATAAGAGCTTTTGGGGGAAAAACTGGAAAGCGTCTTGAAGAAGCAAACTCAAATTATGACTACAACTAATAATTTATCAGGACAGAACATAACAGAAGAAACTGAACAATCAAATACATTGACAGAAGAATTAACTACTCAACAAGCACAGACTTTTGAAGATCAAAATGAGAAACAGATGGAAGAAAAAATACATAGTCCAGGACAATTATATCAAGAGGTGAAAATAATGAGAAGATTTGGTGCTTTTATTAGACCTCTCAACCCTTCAAAAAGGAAGATTGGAGGGTCACATCAATACGATACAATAATACAAGAATTCTTTGATGACCCTGAAGCAAAGAAGCAAAAAATGATATGGCAAAGGAAAAAAAGCAAGAATAAGATTAAAGAAGAATGGACATATTTAAGAGTCCTGAAATGGAAAATAATAAAATAGACAGGATTGTACTTGGAATATGAGTGGTTGTTTTGATGAGTAGATAAAAATACTGGCTAATTAAAAAAAAACCTGATATGTATGAATATTAACAGTTAAATTGAAATATTGAGCTGTTTAAATGAAATTGATTAAGATGTATATATGTTAAGAATTATATAATATAATTAATATACTTGGATGTAATGATATGAAAGTGTTGAAATGGGAGAAATTTTGGCTAATTTTTAATATGTGGAAATTATAATGAAAACAAAAATATTATATTGTATTATCAACTTGTTGGTATGGAAATAAGATAGATAGGAAGTGTATTTATATTACTAGATATTGGATAGAATTCTGTAAAGGAAAGGGAGGTCACCTAGAAATATAAAAATGAGAAACTTTAAATGTTTAACTTTAATATCAATGCAAAATTAAAGCTGGAAAGGTATATAAGGTGTTTGATGTCTTAAAGATGGAATGTTAAAATATAAAATATACAAAAGTATTGACAAATGTAAGAAAACTACTAAATAACTGATGGATAATAATAAGAAGGGACGCGGTGGCTCAGTGGGTTAGGACGCTGAGCTTGTCGATCAGAAGGTCGGCTGTTTGGCGGGTCGAATCCCGAGTGCCGCGTAAAAGAGTGAGCGCCTGTTACTCATCCCAGCTTCTGCCCACCTAGCAGTTCGAAAGCACGTAAAAATGCAAGTAGAAAAATAGGGACCACTACGGTGGGAAGGTAACAGCGTTTCGTGCGCCTTTGGCGTCTAGTCATGCCGGCCACATGACCACGGAGACGTCCTCGGACAAGCCCTGGCTCTTCGGCTATGAAATGGAGATGAGCACCGGCCCCTAGAGTCGGAAAATGACTAGCACGCATGTGCGGGGGAACCTTTACCTTTTTAATAATAAGAAGTATGTTAATTTAGATAAGAGATAATATGTATGAAAGGAAAAAAGACAGGAAATTCTGGTTACAACAAATTGGAGATTTGTAATAATATGTATTTGTACGAAACAGAACTATTGTAACCCAGACACCACATCTACCCACAGCTTGGAATTTCATCCTGATGGGGCTCAAGGTTGACTCAGCTTTCCATCTTTCTGAGAACCCAGATTGCATTTATGTTTTTAGTTCATATAGTTTTTTTATCTTTTATTATTATAAGCCACTCAGAGTTACCTTAAGTTAAGAGGGGCAACCTATAAATTTTACAAACACGCAAACACATAAACAACAGTAAATTAATCAGCATTTATTTTGCTAAACGCTCTTCTCTTTCCTTCCACTTTTCCCAGCATTAGAGCCTTCTCTAGAGAGCTAGGTCTTCACATAATATGTCTGAAGTAGGATAATTTTTACCCTGATTATTTGTGCTTCAAGTGAAAAATCTGGGTTGATTTGTTTGATAACCATTTGTTTTCTTGATGGTGTATAGTATTCTCGGAAGTCTCCTCCAACACCTGTCAATATTTTTCCTATCCTGCTTCTTCAAAGTGCCACTTTACTTCCTTAGAGTATCACAGAGAATACCATCACTTTCATTACTTTCATCATTTTAGGTACAGACATATCACAGCATCTTAATACCTTCTTCAAGGACTTCAAGGAGAAAAGTACATCTTTCTTTCTCTATCCTTATCACTTTCTACAGAGGGACAATCGAGAGTATCCTGTCATACAGCAATACAGTTTTGTTTGGAAGCATCACTGCTTCAGACAGGATGGCAGTGCAGAGAATGGTGAGAGTGGCTGAAAAGATCATTGGCAGTTCCCTCCCTTCCATCCATAACACAGCACATAAGTGATGCTTGAGCAGGGTCCGAAAGATTGTCTGGAACACTGCACATCTTCTTCACAACCTGTTTTCCTTGTTACCTTCTGGGAGGAGGCTTCGTGGTATCTGAAGCAGAACATCCAGATTCAGCCACAGTTTTCTTCCATACAGTATGTGAACTCTAAAGCTTCCTCTTTCCACAATGTATTCAAGATGGACAGTGATTAATATTTATATGTTATTTGTATATAAGGGTGTAGGTTTATACATATGTTGTATATAGCATGTTTAAATGTGTGTTATGTTATGTATATGAGAGCAAGCAACAAAATTTTATTTTTAATGTGTGCCAATGTGCTCATAGTAAAAAATGACAATAAAGGTTATCTATCTATCTATCTATCTATCTATCTATCTATCTATCTATCTATCTATCTATATCTATCTATCTATCTATCTATCTATCTATCTATCTATCTATCTATCTATCTATCTATCTATCTATCTATCTATCTATCTCTATCTACCTATCTATGTATGCTCCACTATAATTAGTATATAGTACATTTGTTTCTTTACTGTTGATGGTTGATCCTAAAAGACAAAAACTACCACTTCAATATGTTCATCACCAATTGTAAATTTTTTAAGTTTTAGAATTTTTAGGTGTCCTAAACATTCCTTTCCCAGTGTGATGATGATGAAGAAGGACAAGAAACAAACAAATAGGGAGGGAGGGAGGGAGGGAGGGAGGGAGGGAGGAAGGAAGGAAGGAAGGAAGGAAGGAAGGAAGGAAGGAAGGAAGGAAGGAAGGAAGGAAGGAAGGAAGGAAGACCCCAAGGTGGAAAACTATTAAAGACCTAAAAAAATATTTCTTGCCTTATTTAATTTAATTTAATTTAATTTATTAATATTTCTATACTGCCCTTCTCCCGAAGGACTCAGGGCGGTGAACAGGGCAAGAATAAAAAACACAGAATTACAAAAGTTAAAAAATGATTAAATACATGCCCACTAAAAAACAATTAATACATAGTAAAACCCCAATAAAATACAATAAAACCCCACCAATCCCCCATCAGGCCAGGCCGGCTTGTTTGAACAAGTATGTTTTTAGATCGTGGCGAAAGGAGCGAAGATCGGGCGCCGTCCGGAGCTCAACCGGTAACTGATTCCATAGTTCCGGGGCACCCACAGAGAAGGATCTCCCCCTGGGGGCCACCAATCGACATTCTCTGACCGGTGGCACCCTGAGGAGGCCCTCTCTGTGGGAACGCACAGGGCGGAGGGAAGTTGATGCCGGCAGCAGGTGTTCCCTAAGGTACTCCGGACCCCTGCCATGTAGGGCTTTAAACACCACTATATATCCCCACTATATTCTTGATAAGGTCAAAATAGTGGCGAAAGATTGTTGTCTGTCCCAACAAATAATATTGTCAAGAATAATGCATTAAGTTCTGGCTTATAAATGTAGCTGTTTATACCATCACATCATGATCTATAGGTGTAAACTGTATATAGTTGCTCCCTCACATAGAAAACAAACATTCTGTCAATGCTGCAAACATTGTCATGCTTTTTGCACTGACAATATAAGAGACAGCCTGTTATTTTAATTTCTTCATTTGGGAGGGAGGAATCACCCGGAAGTTGTGATAAGATTGCAAAAACCGTGTACAGAATGGGAAGTGAAACCTCATATGTAAAACTAATTGGATAATATGATTTATGACGTGTAGATAAGGGCGGGGATTGTGTGTGTGTTATGATGGGTTTGCGGTGAGGAGATTTCAGATTCTGGCATCCCTCCATGAGTGCCGATGTTTCATTTCATTACTAAGACTTTTTAGATAAATTATATGCCTGCAATTTGTTTGATTTGTCTCATTCATCAGAACCATGAAACATTCTCTGTTATGTTTTCTTTTTAAAATTTATTTAGTTTATTGTCCAGTTAAAAGGCACTCACTTAGATTAAATAATGTGAAATGCTCCCTCCATTAAATGTTCAATGAATCAATATGTGGTCCATCCAATTTAAATATGATCTCCTAAGAATGTGAAAGAACCCACAAAACTACATACTGCTATGAAATCACTAGTCTCATCAGTATCAGTTAAAATGACACATAAGTAATAATCATCAGATTTTGAAAGAAAAAAAATGACCTTCAAAAAGCCTATATAAAAGCAGGAAGCTTTTTCATCTGTGACTCAATCTCAGTGCAGCTAAGATAATTATGTTCCTCTGATGAAAAATTAAAAGACAGATGGGATATTAACAGCATGCATTTGATTAAGAATTCTCATAGATTTATCCTGATTCAAGAGCTTATTTGTTCTTCGTCATTTCTTATATTTTGTTATGATGTGTAATTAACTTCAAGCTATTTTTGAAAGATTGTCTAATATAAAGAACTTCCCTCCCCTCCCTCCCTCCCTCCCTCCCTCCCTTCCTTCCTTCCTTCCTTCCTTCCTTCCTTCCTTCCTTCCTTCCTTCCTTCCTTCCTTCCTTCCTTCCTTCCTTCCTCACTTGTATAGAAAGACATTTTAAACAAAAGCACAAGGGTTAAATAAGAAGAAAAAATGTCACTACATGAGGACATCTCCTCATTCTCATGAGGAGACTGAGCTCCACCACTTGTTTACTGGACCTGTGCCCCTCCTGGCTGGTCTATGCGGCTCGGGAGGAGACACGAGGCTGTTTCCAGGCAGTAATATCTGCTTCCTTGAAGGAGGGTATCTTTCCCACCGCCTTGAAGGAGGCGGTGGTGAGGCCTCTCCTCAAGAAGCCTGCCCTGGACCCGGCTGTTTTAAATAACTATCACCCGGTCTCCAACCTTCGCTTTTTGGTGAAGGTTGTTGAGAGTGTGGTGGCGCATCAGCTTCCTCTGTTCCTGGAGGAAACTGATTATCTTGACCCGTACCAATCGGGTTTCAGGCCCGGGTACAGCACAGAGACGGCATTGGTCACACTGGTGAATGATCTCTGGCAGGCTTGGGACAGGGGATATTCCTCTGTCCTAGTCCTTTTAGATCTCTAAGCGGCTTTTGATACCATTGACCATGGTATCCTACTGCGGCGTCTCAGGGGGTTGGGAGTGGGAGGCACTGTTTTACGGTGGTTCTCCTCCTACCTCCTGGGCCGCATGCAGTCGGTGTTGACGGGAGGGCAGAGGTCCACCCTGAGGTCTCTCGTTTGTGGAGTCCCTCCGGGGTTGGTCCTCTCTCTCTCCTCCTGTTCAACATCTACATGAAACCGCTGGGCAAGCTCATTTGTGGTTTCGGGGTGGGGTATCATCAGTATGCTGATGATACCCAACTTTTTCTCTCCACCCCAAACCAACCCAGTGATGCACTCGACGTGATGTCCCATTGCCTGGAAGTGGTCTGGGTTTGGATGGGGAGAAACAGGCTTCGTCTCAATCCTGCCAAGACTGAGTGGCTGTGCATACCGGCATCTCGCATAAACCAGGTTGTTCCACCACTAATGATGGGGGTTGAGGTGTTACCCCCCGTCGGTAGGGCTTGCAACTTGGGCATCCTCTTGGATTCATGGCTCAATTTTGAAGACCATATAGGAGCCGTGACCAGGGGGGCTTTTGCCCAGCTTTGTCTGGTGCACCAGTTACGGCCGTATCTGGACTGAGATGCCCTACACACAGTCACCCATGCGCTCATGACCTCCCGGCTAGACTACTGCAGTGCTCTCTACATGGGCCCTTGAGGACCACTCAGAGGCTTCAACTGGTGCAGAATGTAGCTACGTGAGTTGTTATGGGAGTTTCCCGATACTCCCGTGTAACGCCTCTTCTCTGTGAGCTGCATTGGCTTCCAGTTGCCCTCCGGGTGAGATTCAAGGTGCTGGTAATGACCTATAAAGCTCTAAATGGCTTGGGTCGGGATTATCTAAGGGAATACCTGCTGCCGGCATCAACTTCCCATCGTCCTGTGCACTCCCACAGGGAGGGCCTTCTTAGGGTACCACTGGTTAAGGAATGCCGGCGGGTTATTCCCAGGGGAAGGGCATTCTCTGTGGGTGCGCCGGCCCTTTGGAACCAACTTTCCACGGAGCTTAGGACTGCCCCCGACCTTCACTCATTTCGCAGGGACTTGAAAACCTGGTTTTTCGAGCTGTTTGGCCCAGACTGAGGGGTTTTAATTATTTAATTAATGGGGTTTTAGTTTAAATTCAGGGACTTAATTTAATCTTAGTTTTAATTGATTTTAACTTTGTATGTTATGTATTTTAATTTTTCCCTGTAAACTGCCCTGAGTCCTACGGGAATAGGGCAGTATATAAATTTAAATAATAAATAAATAAGTAAATTACATTTAAGGTACATTCAAATGTTATTAAGCTCTTTCCAATCTCATCAGAATGAGAGAATTCAGCTGTCCTTAGATCTACCGTACTTAATTGATAATATTTACAGTGGTTCATGAGTATGATGCTCTTTGCTTCAGCTATTCTCCATTCTAGGGCTAAGCTGAAATAGAAAATTTATTTTATAAAATTGAGATCCGCATCTGGCAGATACTACTTATGCCAGCAATTTGATAAGTCCCTTCTTGCCATTTGCATTTCACAATCTACCTGCTTGTCCAGGCAATATTGTCATTTAAATTTCATGCAAGCCATCAGAGAACGACTTCCTGAAATGTAGTGCATTGGATGTGGGTGGGGGTATAACTAAATGATGCTTAACCAAAGCCATTCTCTTACCAACAATACCAATATCACCAAGTAAATTTGCCAGAATCCCCATACAGAGGGGGAACTTCAAACAACATATTGAGGTTGCCTTTCAAGTCCACACTTCACAATCTCTAAGTGAAACAAGCAAAGGAAAAAGTGAATAAATAATATCCCATTCATATATTTATGCTTAATCATTAATCATATTATCCCCCTTTTGGGTAAGCAACATTATTCTGTGCAGAAAACACATACCGGTAAGTAATACTATGCCAAAAAATAATATCTTGGGTTAAGAGAAAGAGAAACTCAGACGCAGCTTTCTGTACTTGCTTTCTATGCTTCTTTCCACCATGCCCAGTCACTCATGCCCTGATTTGATTACTGAAACATGCTTGAAGCATATTCGGAAGCTTTAGCTGGTACAGAATGCAACACTATGCCCTAGGATGGCATATATAGCAATAGCAATAGCACTTAGACTTATATTCCACTTCACAGTGTTTTACAGCCCTCTCAAAGCGGTTTACAGAGTCAGCACATTGCCCCCAACAATCTGGGTCCTCATTTTACCAGCTTTGGAAGGATGGAAGGCTGAGTCAGCCGTTCAGAATTGAACTCCTGGAATGAGCAGTGACTTAGCCTGCAATACTGCATTCTAACCACGGTGCCATCATTGATGATGAGTAATAGTTAACTCACTCATAGGTAAGCATGAAATAATATGTGATTTAAACTTCCTGTATGTGTTTAATCCCAGTGTTGTTATAAAAAACATGTGTCACTGCTGTTGAGCCTTGGTGGAGCAGTGGGCTAATGCCTCCTTAAGTAACACCAGCTGCCTGCAGTTAGTGCAGGTTCGAGTCCCACCAGGCTCAAGGTTGACTCAGCCTTCCATCCTTCTGAGGTAGGTAAAATGAGGACCCAGATTGTTGGGGGCAATTAAGCTTACTTTGTAATAATGCCGCTTGGGGTGTGTGTGAAAGCCCTAATAAGCAGGCATATACATAGAATGAAGGCTACTGCTAAGCTTGTAAGCCGCCCTGAGTCTTCGGAGAAGGGCGGGATATAAATGGAATTAAAATAAAATAAATAAATAAAATAAATAAAAAATAAATTATGCAAGCTGCATTGGCTACCATTTTGCACCCAGATCTAATTCAAGATGTTGGTTATTACCATTAAAGCCCTATATGGCATGGGTCCAGGGTATTTGAGAAACAGGGTATCTGCTCCAGTGGAACTAGCCTGCTCCATTTGCTCCAGCAGAAGGGGCCTACTGTAGACCCCTTCGGCCAAGGAATCCTGGCTGGCAGAGTAAAGGAGAAGAGCCTTTTTCACTGTGGCCCTGGCCCTGTGGAACATTTTACCACCAAAGTGAGAACTGTTCCCATTCTTCCAACCTTCCAGAAAGGTATCAAAACTGGGTTTGCCCATCAGTTTGGAGCTCCATTGAGGGCACCCACAACTAGAAGTGGTTGACGGTGTAAGAAAATCTCATCCCCATACCATCTGTATCCTTGGTTCTAGTGTTTATATAGTGTTGTAATTGTAATTGTTTTTACACTTATCTTTTTATGGTTTACAAGCTGCCCAGATTCATAAGATAAGATAAGATAATCTTTATTGCCATTTTTTTTTACTTTGGGCACAACGGCACACATCAAAAATGAAATTTAGTTGCCTGCTCTCAAAGTGAAACACATACATACACACCTAAAACATACTATAAACAACATATGTATAGACCCACAGCCCTACAAATACAGTACATAATAATAATAATAATAATAATAATAATAATAATAATAATAATAATAATAATAATAATAATAATAATAATAAGTTGGAAGGGACCTTGGAGGTCATCTAGTCCAACCCCCTGCTCAGGCAGGAAACCCTATACCATTTCAGGCAAATGGCTGTCCAGTCTCTTCTTAAAAACCTCCAGTGTTGGAGCATTCACCACCTCTGGAGGCAGGTTGTTCCACTGGTTAATTGTTCTAACTGTCAGGAAGTTTCTCCTTACTTCTAGGTTGCTTCTCTCCTTGACTAGTTTCCAACTGTTGCTTCTTGTCCTGCCTTCAGGTGCTTTGGAGAATAGCTTGACTCCCTTTTCTTTGTGGCAGCCCCTGAGATATTGGAACACTGCTATCATGTCCCCCCTCACCCTTCTCACCATTAAACTACACATACCCAATTCCAGAAACAGTTCCCTATATGTTTTAGCCTCCAGTCCCCCAATCATCTTTGTTGCTCTTCTCTGTACCCTTTCTAGAGTCTTGACAATAAAATATTAAATACTGTCCATCTTGAATATATAATGAAAGAAGGAAGCTTGAGAGTTCAAAAGGTTAATGCTGTATGGAATGAAACTATGGTTGAATCTGGATGTTCTGCTACAGATACCATGAAGCCTCCTCCCAGAAGATAACAAGGAAAACAGGTTGTGAAGAGGATGAGTAGTGTCCCAGATACTCTTATGGACCCTGTTCTAACAACGCTTCTGTGCTATGTCCTGGATGGGAGGGAGGGAATTGCCAATGATCTTTTCGGCCATCCTCACCACTTTCTGCACTGCCTTCCTGTCTGAAGCAGTGATGCTTCCAAACCAGACTGTGACTGTGTATGACAGGATGCTCTCAATCGTCCCCCTTTAGAAAATGGTCAGAACAGGGGAAGGAAGATGAGCTTTTCTCATGCGATGCAGAAAGTGCAGGCACTGCTGTGCCCGCTTCACCAGTTTCTCACTTTTGAATGACCAAGGCAGCCTACCCGTTAGCTGCACACCCAGGAATTTGATGCTGGTAACCATCTCCACACGTGAATCATTAATGCACAGAGAAGTGTGGCTGTTGCCTGTGTTTTCTGAAATCAACAATGATCTCTTTGGTTTTTCCAGTATTTAAAACTAGGCTATTTTCCTTACACCAGTTCACCAACCCCTCAACCTCCTTGTGGTAAGCTTCCACCTTTTCTTCATGAATAAGGCCCACTACTGTTGTATCATCTGTGAACTTCACAATATGGTTGGTGGCAAACCTAGCAGAACAGTCATCTTATAGCTGAGAGGAGTAGTATGTAAATTTAATAAATAAATTAAAAAATTAAAATATCCACACCCTCAAAAGCATCTGCAGATTCACTTCTTTCATGAAACTAACAAGATAGCATTGGGTCATCATAACAAAAGCTTTGCATTTTAGAATAGAATAGAATTATTTATTGGCCAAGTGTCAAGTCTTCAGTGCATAAGTTCTCAGTATACATACAAGCAACAAGTGATAAATTGTGATCATAATCATAAGCTACAATAATCATAAATCATAAGATACAACACTCAATAATAGTCATAATATACTAAATAAGCGATCAACATAAATCATAATAGGATATTAAATAAAAGCAACATGAATCATAAGATACAAACAAAGTTATAGTCATAAGAAGCTAAGGAAATAGGTAATTGGGAAGAAAACCATTGCATGTATGATAGATAGATAGATAGATAGATAGATAGATAGATAGATAGATAGATAGATAGATAGATAGATAGATAGATAGATAATCTTTTGTACTTTAAAGTTCTTAGCTATTTTTTACCTCATGAACTCATTCCAATCATTTTTGTCCACCAATCCATTTATTCGTCCTTGATATATTTGCTTTGTAATTTGTGTCTCACACATTTTTTTCTATATGATCAAACCATCTCATTTTTTTCATATTAAGTGACCATTTCTGTATTCTGTATGCAAACAATATTCATTACTCACTCACTCATTCTTGACCTTATCTTATTTGACCTTATTTTATTTATTTACTTAATTTTTGTCATCTTTTTATCAATGTATTCATACTCTTTTCAACTTGTAACCAACTGAGCAGAAGCATGTTCAGTTCCATGTTAAAGAAAATTTTCTTTTCCCCTAACCATTAATTTATGGCAACAGATTAAATGTTTCCCTCTTCTTTCTTATCGGCATTTCCACATTTTAAAAATCCTGTTTTATAATCTTTACAATACATGCAACACATGCAACACTTTCATAAAACCTAAATTGATGCGCTCATTTTTCCCTATCAACAACCTTAAATTTTTTGATACTTTCATTTTCAGATCTGTACTGCAACATTCAATATATCTAATATTTGCTGCAGCAAACAAGTTGGCATCATTTTTATTAAAAGGTGGATCTATCTTAAAGTCCCCAACCAATATATGTTTCATCAACATAAGTGTACCTTATGCATTTATCCATCCATAAAGAATTAAGATAATATTCCTATTTTGTTTCCTATTCATTCTAAACTGTTCAGTATTCAATAAATAGTCTATTTATTCTAATGCATACATCAGCCTTGGTGGAGCAGTGGGCTAATGCCTCCTTAAGTAACACCAGCTGCCTGCAATTAGTGCAGGTTCGCATCCCACCAGGCTCAAGGTTGACTCAGCCTTCCATCCTTCCGAGGTACGTAAAATGAGGACCCAGATTGTTGGGGGCAATTAAGCTGACTTTGTAATAATGCCACTTGGGGAATGTATTTAAGCCCTAATAAGCAGGCATATACATAGAATGAAGGCTACTGCTAAGCTTGTAAGCCGCCCTGAGTCTTCGGAGAAGGGTGGGATATAAATGGAATTAAAATAAAATAAAGAAATAAACATTCATCATAAATCACTCTTACCACATTCATCAGCCAGTTCCAAATATGAACAAAAATTTTCCAAGCCAATTCACTTTTCTAAATATTGTAGAATAATTTTCTGACTAGTACATTTCTCAGTGACTTGTTGATCTACAAAAACATAATTGGAATACTCCCAGCTTATATTCCATCAATTTATACTTTCTGATAAATGAATTAGCTCTTTCATTATTTAAGCATATACCTCAGTTGCATGTAATATTGCATTCCTCAATGTCAGAACACTACACCTTCATTTAGATCTATTACATTTGTCCTTCTTTCTCTTAATTTCACTTGGTACGTAGTGTTCATTAATGTTATGTTGCATCATGTTAGACATTTTTTGGGCAGAATTCCTCCAATACAATCAAAGGCAAGTTTTACTGCATTCACAATCACACTCTTTTACGTAAACTAAGGTCTCCTTTCTAATCCAATGTACTCTTGCCCACATTTTATTAATTGGGAAATCCATACTTTATATTCACATATAACCAAGAACTCATTCATTCATTCTGATCAATTTGCCATCATGATTAACTCATATTCTGTACTGTTGCACACAAAGCATATTTATTAGGGATTTTTTTTGTCCACATATTGTAACACATATTAAAAAGTTAATACGTAGCTTTCCTGAAGTGGAAATTATTTCCCACATTTCCTATGAAATGGGATGTTCTTTATTAGTATTTTCTGTCTGATAATGTGGACTGGGGGAGTTTAGAAATGGTGCAAGCCTTGGCATTTTTTAATTAAACTAAGAAAAATCATCAAGTCTTAGTTACATTATAAGCTGTATTAGAATGTGTCCCTTCTGAATGTACTATAGCTTTTGTCCCAGCTTCCTTAATAGTCCTTTTCCGTGATTTAAAAGATGTTGGGAGAGAGGGAGACAGATAGTGGTGGGATTTAGCCAGTTCGCACCGGTTCAGAGTCTGTGTGTGCACCTGCCTTGCCCACATGAGCCGTGCTCTCCACAGCATGCTGCAGCTGACCCAAGGCATGGAGAGCAGGGCTGATGGGTGAGTGTGTAGCACGTGCACACACAAACTCTGCTGTTTTCAGCAGTGCTTTGGTGTCTGGCCAGCCATCTCGGGTCAGCTGCAGTGCACCACGGAGAGCATTACAGATGCAGGGTGAGTGTGAGGCAGACGTGCACATGGACTCTGCTTTTTTCGGTGCCTTCCTGAGAGGTGGCATGGTGATTGGTCAGCAGAAACTGACCGGCTGGGACGGCCCCGCTTCTCACTTGGCCTCTTTTCCTCTTTCCTCTCCCTGCTCCTCCTTCCTTTGCACCAGCTGCTGCACTTCCTGTCTCTTCATTGCAGCACACATTGCAGCCCAGGATCCACTTTGGTAAACTTCTTTTGTTTGTGGGGCAAGGTTAGCATAGAAATGCTTTGAGAAGGGTGGGCATCTGGATGGTGGTGGGTGGAGGAAGCTCTCAGCTCTGACATGCTCCTCTGCCGCCCTGGGCAATCCCACAAACTAAAGAGATTTGCACAAAAAAAACAACAAAAAAAGATCTCCCGAGGTTGGAATTGATTGATTGAACTTTTTTTTTTAGTGCCACAAACTTCTTTTGTTTGTGGGACTGCCCATGGCACAGAGGACCATGTGACAGCTGGGGCGCATCACCTTAGTTTGCAGGGTCTGGCTGGGTTTATACACCACCTTGATGCCATGGATAGATAGTATCTGTATATATCTATATATAGTCTTATTTTGGGAAAAACACAGTAACATAATCTAGTTTTGTGTACCTCTTTTATTGTTCTTATTTAAGTATTAAATACATGAAATAATAAACTATCTTTCGGTATATCAGTTTTTTATACTTAAAACGGTCATTAGGGCAGATAACTGATTGTTAAATTATTTGAATCCCACCACTGGAGACAGAGGACAATTTTGGGGGATTTTTTCACTATTTGACAACAACGCCGCTTCATTCATACTTCTTTGGTGTATTAATTGGCTTTTCTCTTGTTGCTGATTAAAAGAAAGGTATATTGAAATAAACTGGGCTGCTCCACAGCTTATCTTCAGCTTTACTCAGCAGTGAGGCTAAGGAGTTCCTGCCCTCACACAATTTAATAAGACACGGCTTCAGGATAGCAAATGCTGGACTCTCTATTGTCCTTTCCTGTCTTCTAATTCTATTCAAAAATTCAAAAATTATATATTATATATTATATTATATTAATTTTATTTGTATACCGCCCTTCTCCCGAAGGACTCAGGGCGGTGAACAGGGCAATACATGTTAAAAAGACAGAATACAAAAATTAAAAAAGATTAAACAAGTGCCCAGAACTCTTAAATAGATTAAAACGCATTTAAAAGTAATAAAAACCCAACCCCCTCCCATCAGGCCAGGCCAGCTTGTTCAAAAAGATACATCTTTAGATCGCGCCGGAAGGAGCGAAGGTCGGGCGCCATCTGGAGCTCAACCGGAAGACGGTTCCATAAATCCGGCGCACCCACAGAGAACGCCCTCCCCCTGGGGGCCACCAGTCGGCATTCTTTGACCAGTGGCACCCTGAGGAGACCCTCTCTGTGGGGGTGTATTGGGCAGAGGGAAGTTGATGCCGGCCGCAGGTGCTCCCCAAGGTATTCCGGACCCATGCCATGTAGAGCTTTGTAGGTCAATACCAGCACCTTTAAAAAAAATAATCAACCTAGCCTTCCCCCCCATCTCAGATCCGATATTCCTACCTCTCTTTGTTAGAATTAGAAAAAAAAATGTGCAATAGTTAATGAGCTATGGTCAATAATTAAATTTGCAACAAAAGAGTATTCTCTGTTGCATTGTAGAGATGTTTTCCACGTTTTTAATCTGCTGCTTCTGCTGGAACAAGTAGTAGTTTTATAACATGAAAAAGCCTAGCATGACCTGATAATAAATCTCCTTTATAAATCTCTTTTATAAACTACTTCCTTAAAGCTAAGAGTGATCACTTTTCCTAAGGAGAGAGTTGTTGTTAATAAAAGAAACTCTACTTTAAATGCTTTGCCAAGGCATTTGTGTAAAATTCTTTGGGTTAATTCCTTTTTCTGCTAAAATAGCTTATAGTTAATTTACAAATGAAAAAGAGGCCGGGCTATAAAATGCTTAAAAATACAACCATTAGCTACTTCCCTTATGAAATGAGCTAGCTTCTGACTTCTAATGTTGTTTTTCACTATACTGGTCTTTCCTACCTTCTTCCAAATTAACTGTATAGAATATTGGCCACATGATGGCAGCTAAACTAGTTTGGGTTGCGACTGATATCCCACCTTTTTAAATCTGCATGTACAGTAGTTTGAAGTTCTTAAGTTATCGAACAGGATTTTAGGATGAGTTTTCTGTAATTTAAAGTCATGGGAACATACACTGGATTCTTTTTTCTGCTCTTAAATCCAATTTTCAGCAGGGAACTGGCAAACAATGTTGTGAAATCAACAAATAAGAGACCTTACCAAACTGATATGTGAATTGCAAAGCTAATTCTGTGCCAAAAGATACTCTCCATTTTCCTTGAAATATTATTTTTCCTGCAAAAGTCCTCAGTGTAAGCTGTATCAATGGAATGAAAACATCAGGAATATCAAGGAGGGGGGAAACATCCAGAAAATCCAGATGACAGTTCAGATAAAAAGGGGTGGGGCTTAGATAACACAGTTATAGCTATCATCTAGACCACGGGTGTCAAACTCGATGTGTCACGTGATGTGTCGCGATGTAGCATGACTTTTTTTTTGCATTGCCAGAGATGGGGTGGGCACGGCCTCCAAATGATGCAACTGGCCAGTGGACCGGCAGTTTGACACCCCTGATCTAGACCTTTTTGACCTCTCTAATAGAGAATATCTTTCTTCCATTTCAGATAATAGATGCACCATCCTGGGTCTGATATTCACCTATATGGCATAGTAAACTTTTCAGTGGTGTCTTAGAAAAGGAATCCCTAGACTATTCAGATATCCCTCTACAGTATTATCAATTATCAAACTGAACTTAAAAACCATCAAACCCAATTTAGCATGATATAAGTAGCCTGGCAAAATGCTTCTGGTGCCAATGTATTTTAAAGCAATGTTTCCAATTCCTAGCTTGAAGTGGCTGGAACAGACCACTCAAGACAGCTGGTAACTTCAACTGATTTATTAAGACAGAGCGGAAAGGTACAGGAGCACTTGGCTATTTATAGTCTGGCGCCGGTCGTACGGTCCAATCACGAGCCGCCCTTCTTCCCGCTTTACTTCTCTTCCAATCAGCTCTGCGGCTCGTTTGACAGTTCTGCTCCTCGTGCGGCGGCTTGTGTTGTTTTGACAGCCGCGAGCTGTCAACTCGTGCGCATGCGCCAGACCGGAGTTTTGACAGCTGTCAAAACTCCCTCGTGTTCCGCTGTCAACGATTTACCTCATGTTCCGCTGATAATGTTAAACCTTTATGAATCAGTAATGTTAACACATAAACTGCATAACTGAACTATACACATATAATACACCCCTTACCCCTCCCCTGGATGGTTTCCGCCCCCGTGTGTTTGTTTGTCGCTCCCTGCCCATTCATAGTCTTGTAAGTAAGTTGGTGGTTTCCTCGATCGGCTGGACCGTCGTGGGGGAGCCTCGTCTTCGAGAACTCCTTCCTCCTGCGGTTGTGGCTGTGCTTCTTCGGATGGCGGAGCGTTAGGTATAAAGGGGGTTAAAAGGGGTTGTTGTGATGGTGGGGGTGTGTTTTGTGGTTTGCGGATTCTTATTTGATCTAGGTGTCGACGTAGGTGGCCGTGTGTGTCAGAGTGGATTAAGTATGAGACAGGTCCGGTTTGCTTTATTATGACGCCTAGGATCCATTTTTGGTTGTTGGTGTAATTCCTAGCCCAGATAGCTTGGCCCGGCAGAAAGGTTCGTGGCACGGATGTAGGAGGTTGTGGTTCATTAGGAGTTCTATCTGGGTGCAGTCTGTCTAATCTTGTTATTAGCCTCCTGCCCCAATGAAGTTCAGCTGGTGATTTGCCAGTGGTGGTGCCGGGTGTCGTGTGTTGGGCTAGGAGGAATTGGCTAAGGCGTCGGTGCCAGTTTCCTTTTATGAATTTATTAAGTGCTTCCTTTGTTGACCTCACCATTATTTCTCCCATGCCATTTGTCGACGGGTGGAAGGGTGCTGACGTCACCAGCCTAATACAGTTCCTCGAAGCGAACATCTGAAATTCACGAGAGGTGAATTGTGGCCCGTTATCCGAAACTATGACGTCTGGGAGGCCATGTGTTGCAAAAACTTTTCTAAGTGCTTGTATAGTGGAGTAGGTTGTTATTTTATTTAGGGGTATCACCTCGAGCCATTTAGAAAAGCTATCCACAATTATTAAGAAATTCTGCCCTCGTATTGGTCCCGCAAAATCTAGGTGGATACGGGACCATGGGTTTTTTGTTGTTTCCCACTTATGGATTGGAGCATGGGGTGGTTCGCTTCTTGTTAGTTGGCAAGTATAACATCCCCCTACATGTTGTTCTATGTCTTTATCAATTCCTGGCCACCAGACATAGCTTCTTGCAAGTAACTTCATTTTTACCATTCCTGGGTGCCCTTCGTGTAATGTTTTTAATGTTTGTTGTATATTTGTGTGTGGTATCACTACTCTATTTCCCCATAGAAGACAGCCTAAATGAGAGGTTAGTTCTGCTTGTCTGGTGAAAAAGGGGCGAAATGTTTCTGCTGGGCTTTTGTGTGGCCATCCAGTTGTGACCCATTGCAGAACCCTGCTGAGAGTTGAATCCTTCGCGGTGTTATCAGCAATGATTTTTGCTGTGAGGGGGAATTCTGGTAATTCCTCGATGGCCATAATGTTGCTCGCAGGGGCTGGGTCTGGGTCGTGGCAACGTATAGGGAGTCTGCTTAGGCAATCTGCATGCCCTAGTTCCCTGCCTGGTTTGTATACTAGTTTGTAGGAGTAAGCTGATAGAAAGGTTGACCAGCGTAGGATTCTAGGGGACAATATTTGTGGGGTTGTTTTGTCCCAGGTAAATATGCCTAATAGGGGTTTGTGGTCTGTGAAGATAGTGAACTGTCTGCCATACAGATAGTCGTGAAATTTTTTAACTCCGGCAACGATGGCCAGAGCCTCTCTGTCAATTTGAGCGTAGTTCCTTTCTGTTTTAGTCAGAGTCCGAGAGTAAAATGCAATGGGTCTTTGGGTGTCGTCCTGGTCCAGGTGGCTCAAGACTGCCCCAATTCCGTATGGAGATGCATCGCAAGCGATGCAGACGGGGTTGTCCTCCTGGAATAGTGTGATAGTGGAACTTTTACAAATGATGTTCTTGAGTGACTGAAAACTGTTTTCATGCACTCTTGTCCAGGTCCAGGGTTTGCCCTTGTCTAATAGCCTATGAAGTGGCTCTGCAATAGTAGCCTTGTGGGGGAGGAAGGCATGGTAAAAATTTAATAATCCCAAAAACGCCTGAAGTTCCTGTTTGTTTTTGGGGCTGGGGGCTGCTTGGATGGCTTTTAGTTTGTCGTTTGTCGGGTGAATGCCCTGGGCGTCAATCTTATACCCGAGGAATTCCGTAGAGGGAACTCCTATAGAGCACTTCTCTCTTTTTAGTTTAAATCCGGCCGTTCGGAATCGCTCTAGCACAGCTGACAGTCTGTCAGCTAGGATGGCTTCAGTTTCTCCGGCGATAAGTACATCGTCGAAGTAAGGGGAAACCCCGGGGATTCCCTTTAATGTTTTTTCCATAATACTTTGGAAAATGCCTGGGGCGGTCGAAATGCCAAATTGTAGTCTTGTCACTTTAAATGCTCCGCGGTGAGTGACGATTGTCTGGGCTGCCGCGGTGTCATCTGTCACTGGCAACTGCAAATACGCCTGCGTGAGATCTAATTTCGCAAAAATGGCGCCTGAGCGAATAGAAGCCAGGACGTCCCTAACTGCTGGAATGGGGTAAGAGTGGGCATTAAGTGCTAAGTTGAGTGTCCCCTTATAATCTGCGCATATTCTAATTTGGCCATTTGGTTTCAGTGGTGTTACTATGGGGGTTTCCCAACTGCCCCCGTCAGTAGGTTCTAAAACTCCAAGCTTGACAAGGCGTTCCAGTTCATCCTCGATTTTTTGTTTGAGGGCGAAGGGGACCCGCCTGGCCCTGATTTTAATAGGCTGTATGGCGGGGTTTAAGTTAAGGGCGATGGGAGGTCCTGTGTATTTGCCTAAGGAACCATCAAAGACGTCTGCAAACTTCCTGCAGACAGTCTCAAGGGTTGATGTCTGAATGGTGTTGACGCCTGTGAGGGCAATTCCTAAGGGGCTAAACCAGTTTAACCCTATCAGATTAGTGCGATCCCCCTGGGTGACCAATACTTCTAGTGGTCCCTTGAACTTTTTGTATTCTACCCAGAGCTTAGCCCTCCCCTTGAGCTGAATTGGTGTCTTCTGGTAGTCAGCTAATTGAACTTGAGGGTTTTTTAACGGTATTGTTTTTTTACTGCGCTCACAAATTTCTCTATACGTTCTAGACGAAATTAAGGTTACAGCAGAACCTGAATCCACCTCCATGTCGCAATAGACTCCCTGTAATTTAGTTTTAATTTTTACCTTAGGGCTTAAACTGTGTATTCCCTCCACTGTCTTCACTAACCCCTCTGAGGGCTTTCCCTTACTGGCTCGGAGGGTGATCGTACCTGGGGAAGCAGCCTCTACTTCATGCAGGTTGTCGCGGGGACGGCCTCGGCAGACGGGTTTAATGTGGCCGGTCTTGCCACAATTATGACATTTAGCGCTCCGGAAACGGCAATTTGCCCGGGCATGGTTTCCGCCGCAGCTGGCACAGGCGTTTCGTTGTTCCCTTTGGACTGAGGTGAAGTTTCTTGAACTGGAACGGTCGTTGTTGTCGCTCCGTCTACCTTGCCTTCTCTCCATTCGGCGTTGTAATGCATCGGTGTCTGTTAGATCGATGGACTCTTCGTCGCTGAGACACGCTTCGTCCTGATGGACGCTGCTTTGGGGTTCCATTGGCGTTCAGTTGGAGGGCTTCTTGTGGTTATCTTCATACGCCAAAATCTCCCGGGAGACCTGGGCGAGGGTCATTTCCGGCTTTGACGTGATTTTCTTCTTGAGACGTTCGTCCCTCAGCCCGATGACCACCTGGTCCCGAATCCGGTCCTCTAAGTCGGGGAAGTTGCAGCTCCGCGCAGCGTGCCGGACTCCCGCGATGAAATCATTTGCTGGTTCATCCGGCCGCTGCCTTCGTTGGGCGAACTGTACCCGCCAGTACAGTTCTGAACGGGCCGGCATGTAGTGCTTGCTGAGCCGGTCAACGAGTTCTGAGTATGGGACTTCAGTGATCGGCACCGGGCTGAATAGTCCGACAGCAGCATCGTAGACGGGCGGACCGCTGATGTACAGTAGTGCGGCTGCCTTGGCTCTGTCATCAGTTATTTTGCTGACGAGGAGGAATCCCTCTACCTGCCCCAGATGCGACTCCCATCGCTCGGGGTGGTGAGTGTCAAACTCCCTCACTCGTCCGAAATTTGCCATGCTGTCAGGGCTCGGTGGTCCGCTTCGCTGGGGAGTTAAAACTCCCAGTGACTCGCTCTATCGGCCGAGGATTCCCCTGGCCGTGACTTCAGCTCCGGAAGCGGATCCCACCTTCGTCGCCAGTGAAGTGGCTGGAACAGACCACTCAAGACAGCTGGTAACTTCAACTGATTTATTAAGACAGAGCGGAAAGGTACAGGAGCACTTGGCTATTTATAGTCTGGCGCCGGTCGTACGGTCCAATCACGAGCCGCCCTTCTTCCCGCTTTACTTCTCTTCCAATCAGCTCTGCGGCTCGTTTGACAGTTCTGCTCCTCGTGCGGCGGCTTGTGTTGTTTTGACAGCCGCGAGCTGTCAACTCGTGCGCATGCGCCAGACCGGAGTTTTGACAGCTGTCAAAACTCCCTCGTGTTCCGCTGTCAACTATTTACCTCATGTTCTGCTGATAATGTTAAACCTTTATGAATCAGTAATGTTAACACATAAACTGCATAACTGAACTATACACATATAATACATAGCTAATATTTCACTAATATCACTTTAGCTGCAGCTAATTAACTTTTGCATCATTTTGAATAGAAAAGGACTATCAGTATATGCCTGCAAGTAACTTTGGTCCTTTATTGATTTGCGGAGTTGGCTCCAATCTCCAGCCAGTTTCAAAACCAATGTCAATTAACCTGAGCAGTTGATTCTATCTGGGATCCAGCCTTGTTTTCAAATACTCTGCACTTCATGACAGTTTTCCTTCACAAAGCAGTTCCCATTGTTTAGTCTATGGGGGCCTATGACATGAAATTAGCTTTTCTAAAATTGTCAGCCTAATTAGACTGCAATAAAATCTCCCTCAAGGAGAATTAAAAGAGCAGAACAAACTGTACAGGGAAACAAAAAATGACTTCTTCTTCTTCTTCTTCTTCTTCTTCTTCTTCTTCTTCTTCTTCTTCTTCTTCTTCTTCTTCTTCTTCTTCTTCCTCTTCCTCTTCCTCTTCCTCTTCCTCTTCCTCTTCCTCTTCTCCTCCTCAACATTTGTCTGCAATAGATAATGAAACAACATAACCATTATTATAAATTGTACCCCTCAGTCTGAGATTATCCACTTTGGCACACTGTGCAGCCTGTAAATGTGCTTAAGAAACATCTTGGTTAGTTTCTGGGCTGATGGGAGTCCTTTGCAGGTGATGAAATGAGCCTGCTTTGAAGAAAGATCTATCACAGTCCAAATCACCATATTCCCCCTACTTTCAGGTAACTCCAGAAAGCCATCAGTCTGTTCAAATCTCATGGGCTTGGAGAGCAACCTTGCCCGTATGCCCATTTTAAGGGCAATTGGTAAGCTAATAATGCAGCAGGAGCACCCTGAGTCCACTAGAACTCTCAAATCTACTTGTACACCCATCTTAGGGAGTATGAGTTGGCAGCAAAAAAGGTGGAACAGGTCGACTCACCATCAGGTCATTCTCTCCTTTGTCATCACTGTCATTAGGAGGGCAGAGCAGTGGCAGGTCCAGCTTGGGCCTTGGCGCTCTCCTGTTTGGGTGACATGACCTGGGTAATGGGTTCTTGTATGATCCAGTTTGATTTTTCTTTCGCCGGCTGCTCGGTTGGTTTCTTCCTCACCAGTGGCCCTGATCTGCTTCCCTGTTGGGATCGGGTAACTCGCTGCTTGGTGCCCCTGTTGTCCACACCTAAAGCATTTGATTGGTGGACCGGCAGGTGGCCAGGGGGATTCCGCAGCCACGATGGCTGGGGATTTAAAGGGAGGAGGCCGCCTGGCTTGCTCTGGTTTTAACCCAGCTTCCAGAGGTGGTGGCATCTTGTAGTGAAGCCAACCTTACAGCCAACCTTACAGCCACCTAATACTACTCCTACAATTGATTAGGGACAGCCTGATAGACACAGGCCTGGGAAAGGTGATCATCCAGTCCCTTCTTGAAGTGATGCACTAGGGACTGCTCAGGCCACCTTTCTATCTGACCTGGTACCTTGCAAAACTCTCGTACGTATTCCAATGCAAGTCTACCATCTTGTTTTATCTTGTGAATTTGTTTTTCTTCTTTGAGGGCTATGGGCCCTCAGACCTGGCTCTTAATACAAGGAGGAACATAAGGAGATTCCCCAGTTCAGGTGCTTGCTCATTTTACAGATTGTTTAGCCACTCAGATGCTTCCCCTTCCAGATTTGACAAGACCACGTTGACTGTAGCAGCTGATTTGGGTAGAAATTGGCATTGAGATTCATGTGGGAACATACTTGATTAAAGAATAAGACCAGCTTCTCTGTATTGTCATCAAAAGTTGCTCTAATGGGCTGCTGTCCCTCCATTGTGGCTGCATTCCCAGTGGTTGTTGGCCTCTCTGTTGCGGCTGTTGCACTCCCAACAGCTGCTGACCTCCCAGCAGCAGCAGCTGCAGCATCTCCAATCACTGAAGACCCCCCTGTGGTTGTTGCACATTCAGGGGCTGTTGCCACTCCCACTGCTGCTGCACTCCCAATGGTTGCTGACCTCCAGGTGATGGTGGATGCGGCATCCCCAATTGCTGCAGGGCTTCCAACAGTTGTGGTGCTCCAACCTGTTGCTGCCCAGCCAACAGGTTGTGCAGCTGTTGCATTAAATCTTGTTGAACACTCACATTTGGGTCTCCTGCCTGCATAGGTCTCGGGCTTGGGTGGTGCCGATGGTGATGCACAGTACTGTGTGACCAATAGCAATGGTTGGGGCTCTCATGGTACCAGTGATGATATGGACTTCAGCTGCCCCGGTGCTGGCTCAGGCTTCAGTAGTGGGGCCATTTGTCGGGGATGTCATTGTAATCCCACCACCTGGAACCATCACATTGGCAGTGCCTGTCGAGGGATTGCAACAACCAATTCTGATAAGGGCTTCTCCAGTGGCTGGGGTTCTTGCATCATGATCGGTGCTCTGTAGTCTTGGAGGAGCAGCAACAACTTGGACTGCCATGTTTAGAGTGGCGGCCGGGAGTCTTCTTTCTCACAGGGCTAGAGGTAAATGCCAGTGGCTTTGAGGATGGAGAAGCCACCTGCACTCCATTGGCGGGGCTGGGGCTTCTCTTAGGCACAGATTGGTGTCAGCCCCGCTGATCATCATGTTCACTGATATGCAAAGAGTGAGAAAGTTGTTCCCCGCTCCTCATCTCCAGCCCTTCAAATCTGTCCATGAACTTCTCCACTGATAGGCTACAGACTGCAGACAGGTACTTCCATTCGCCAAAGTCCTCAGGGGTCACCAATCTTTTGGCTCTCCTATGGTCTGGGGAGCATGATCCTCAAGAGGCTCCTGCCTGCAAGTCAGTTCTGGATGCTTTCGAAGAACTTGCCTTTGGCTGGGTTGCCTCAAGATGCTTGGAGTCTCCATTAGGCAGGGTCCACTCTGATGACCAAATCAAGTCTTGTGTCTTTGGTCTTGCCCCTTGCTGTAAGGCATCAAATATTTCTTTCCCCGCCAGTGTGCTGGCTTGCACACCCTCCGCTGAGGCAGCAGCCATGGCCAGGGTGCTGGTTACAGGTGTTTCTTCCTTCTCCATGCTGAGATCATCCCCGAGTCTTTGTCAGCCTATCCCCTGACTTAGGGAAGGTGACTGGAGCTCAGGACCCCAAGGTGGATAAGGTAGAAAGTAATTTTTTGGGTTAATGTCATGGTTCCAATAGATGAAACCCATCAAAAGAACTTCAAGGCAAAAATTCTCCCTTAAAGATCATTTTATTCAGGAAACAAAGTATCGGCACTATATAGTTGAACCCAGATACAAAGGAAAAAAGTGCAATTCCAACCCCCCAATAAGCTGTCATCAATCACATTCTCCAGTTAGCCTAAAATGCGGGCTTTCTCTCCAGCTCCTCAGTCTGCCAAAACATTCCCACAAAGCAATGTTATAATTATGGCTAGCTGAGCTCAAGCATTTTTCTCATCAGTTGTCAGAGCGGGAACATCCAATTATACAAAACACTTGAAAGTAGAACAAGAAGCAATGAATGGAAACTAATCAAGATGAAAACCAACCTAGAACTAAGGAGAGATTTTTTGACAGTGATAATAATTAAGCAGTGGAACATCTTGCCTCCAGACATTGTGGGTGTTCCATCACTGGAGGTATTAAAGAGATTGGACAGCCATTTGTCTGAAATGGTATAGGGTTTCCTGCTTGAGCAGGAGTTGGACTAGAAGACATCCAAGGTCCTTTCCAACTCTATTATTCTGTTAAAAGCTTCCAGTTCTTCCCAAAGACATTTCTGTCATACCTATTAAACCACCTATGTCATGGAATTAACCATCGAGACAAACCCAAGTTTATTTGTAGATCAAACACTTTTCCAGATAGTTAACAAATATCTCTGGTCTACAGTTTACAATCTCAAATACATGATTCACAAAAAATAAAAAAGGTTGCAGAGGATGAAAAAAAGCAAGTTCAGCCATTGCTCTTACAATTACAGTTCTTATTATGACCTGATAGGTTAGAAATAGCTCAAGTAGCTTGAAGGTAGGGCTGTCAGGCAGTGATAGCTGGCAAAAGCTAAGGTCTCATTAAAGTCAATGGAATAGCTCTGCTTTTCTCTTTCTCTTTTGCAGCTTGATAGAATGACTGTCAATTAGATTGCAGTTAGAGAGAAGTCATTCTTCCACCACCCCCAACAAATGGATGGAAGAGACCTAATTCTCTTCTCTACACAGAATAAAATTGAACCAGAACCTTTCCTTTTATTCCATCCAGGCACTCAAAAATAGGGAAACTTCACTAAGATGAACCATTCTGATATGTCTAAATTCCTGCCAATGAAACTCAAATGTAATTTAGCTTGCACTGGATATCTATAGATATACAGTAATAGGGCTGTTGGCAAGAAGAAAGAAGCTTCTAAGACTGATAGCCCAGGATAGTCCCCAAAGAGCCTAATAATAATAATAATAATAATAATAATAATAATAATAATAATAATAATAATAATAATAACAACAACAACAACAACAACAACAACAACAACTATAACAACAACAACAATAATAATAACAACAACAACAACAACAACAATAATAATATTAAGTTGGAAGGGACCTTGGAGGTCATCTAGTCCAACCCCCTGCTAAGGCAGGAAACCCTATACCATTTCAGACAAATGGCTGTCCAGTCTCTTCTTAAAAACTTCCAGTGTTGGAGCATTTACAGCTTCTGGAGGCAGGTTGTTCCACTGGTTAGTTGTTCTAACTGTCAGGAGGTTTCTCCTTAGTTCTAGGTTGCTTCTCTCCTTGACTAGTTTCCATCCGTTGCTTCTTGTCCTGCTTTCAGGTGCTTTGGAGAATAGCTTGGCTCCCTCTTCTTTGTGGCAGCCCCGGAGATATTGGAACACTGCTATCATGTCACCCCTCACCCTTCTCTTCATTAAACTACACATACCCAATTCCAGCAACCATTCCCTATATGTTTTAGCCTCCAGGCCCCCAATCATCTTTGTTGCTCTTCTCTGTACTCTTTCTAGAGTCTCGACATCTTTTTTACATCGTGGTGACCAAAACTGGATGCAGTATTCCAAGTGTGGCCTTACCAAGGCATTGTAAAGTGGTATTAGTACTTCACGTGATCTTGATTCTATTCCTCTGTTAATGCAGCCTAGCATTGTTGGCTTTTTTGGCAGCTGCAGCACACTGCTGGATCATATTTAAGTGATTGTCCACTAGGACTCCGAGATCCCTCTCACAGTTACTACTATCGAGCAAGGTACCACCTATACTATACCTGTGCATTTGATTATTCCTGCCTAAATGCAGTACCTTACTTTTTTTACCATTGAATTTCATTTTGTTAGATAGTGCCCAGTGTTCGAGTCTGTCCAGATCCTCCTGTATCTTAAGCCTATCTTCTGGAGTATTGGCTATTCCTGCCAGCTTGGTGTCATCTGCAAATTTGATGAGTTCCCCAACTATCCCCTCATCCAAATCATTGATGAAGATGTTGAAGAGCACTGGGCCCAGAACAGAGCCCTGGGGCACCCCACTACACACTTCCTTCCATGTAGATGCAGTTCCATTGAGGACCACATGCTGAGTACGGCCTGTCAGCCATCTACGAATCCATCTGGTGGTGATGCTATCTAACCCACATTTTTCTATCTTATCAAGTAGTAGGTTGTGATCTCCTTTATCAAATGCCTTACTGAAATCCAAGTAAATTAAATCTACAGCATTCCTCTGGTCCACTAGTTTTGTCACTTGGTCAAAGAATGCAATAAGATTTGTCTGGCACGATCTGTTTTTGACAAACCCATGTTGGGTTTTAGTGATAACTTTGTTCGCATCAAGGTGTTCGCTGATTTGTTGTTTGGTTATCTTTTCCAGAATCTTCCCAGGTATTGAGGTCAGGCTGATAGGTCTGTAGTTTCCTGGATCTGTTTTTTTCCCTTTTTTGAAGATGGGAACTACATCAGCTCTCTTCCAGTCCTCTGGTAGTTCCCCAGTGCTCCAGGATCTTTGAAAAATATAGTTCAGTGGTTCTGAGATCACGTCTGCCAGTTCCTTCAGAACCTTGTGGTGTAATCCATCTGGTCTTGGTGATTTGAACTCGTCTAGGTTGGACAGGTGCTCACTTACCATTTTCTTGCCTATCTTAACTTGCGTTTCTATTCTGTTTTTGATGGCACTGGTTTGGGTAGGTTGGACTGTTTTTTCCCTTTGTGTAAAGACAGATGCAAAAAATGAGTTAAATAGTTCTGCTTTCTCCCTTTTGCTTGTCACCTTCTTCCCACTTTCCCCCACTAATGGACCAATCATTTCCTTAACTTTTTTCTTGTTTCTTATATGTTGAAAGAAGATTTTTTTGTTATTTTTGACTTTGGTCGCAAGCCTTAGTTCATTTTGAGCCTTAGCTTCCCTCACTTCATCTTTGCAGGCATGGGCTGTTTGCTGATATTCTGCCTTAGTTATGTGCCCCTCTTTCCACTTCCTATACTTGTCCCTTTTATCTTTCAGTTTGTCAGAGAGTTCTTTATGCAGCCATGCTGGTTTCCTTTGAAAGCTGTTATTTTTCTTCTTCTTTTTTTTAAATTCCATTTATATCCCGCCCTTCTCCGAAGACTCAGGGCGGCTTACTAGCTTAGCAGTAGCCTTCATTCTATGTATGTTGTTGTTGTTGTTAGCTGCGAAGTCGCGTCCGACCCATCGCGACCCTATGGACAACATTCCTCCAGGCCTTCCTGTCCTCTACCATCTTCTGGAGTCCATTTAAGCTCACGCCTACTGCTTCAGTGACTCCATCCAGCCACCTCATTCTCTGTCGTCCCCTTCTTCTATTGCCCTCGATCTTTCCCAGCATTAGGCTCTTCTCCAGTGAGTCCTTCCTTCTCATTAGGTGGCCAAAGTATTTGAGTTTTAGCTTCAGGATCTGGCCTTCTAAAGAGCAGTCAGGATTGATCTCCTCTAGGACTGACCGGTTTGATCGCCTTGCAGTCCAAGGGACTCGCAGGAGTCTTCTCCAGCACCATAGTTCAAAGGCCTCAATTCTTTGGCGCTCAGCCTTTCTTATGGTCCAACTTTCACTGCCATACATTGCTACTGGGATTCTATGTATATGCCTGCTTATTAGGGCTTTCACACACACACCCCAAGCGGCATTATTACAGCTTAATTGCCCCCAACAATCTGGGTCCTCATTTTACCTACCTCGGAAGGATGGAAGGCTGAGTCAACCTTGAGCCTGATGGGATGCGAACCTGCACTTATTGCAGGCAGCTGGTGTTACTTAAGGAGGCATTAGCCCACTGCTCCACCAAGGCTCTTTGTTGGTATTGTGCTAGACTGGGCCTTTATTATCTCACTTTTCAAAATTTCCCAAGCTTCTTGAGTTGTTTTCCCCTTTAGGATTCTCATCCATGGAATTCTTCCCAAGGTCTCTCTAAGTTTATTGAAATTAGCTCTTTTAAAGTCCAAGACTCTAGTTTGGCTGTATTCTATTGCTTGTGCTTCCATAATGTTGAATTCCAATATTGCATGATCACTTCCCCCCAAGGTTCCTGTGGCTTTGACACTTTCTATCATTTCATCTCTGTTAGTGAGAATTAAATCCAATATGGCTAATCCCCTAGTTCCCTTCTCTACTTTTTGGGAGAGAAAGTTGTCTGCTAGGTTTGTCAGGAATCTGTTAGATCTTCCACTTGGTGCAGAGTTTGTCTCCCAGTTGATATCAGGGTAATTAAAGTCCCCCATTACTATTGTGATGCGCTTCCTACATACCTTAGTTAACTGACTAGCAAAAAGTTCATCTATTTCCTCTGTTTGGTTGGGTGGACTATAGTATACACCTATGGCAATGTCATGTTTCCCCCTTTTATATTGACCCAAATACATTCAAGTTTACAGTTTTCATCATTGTTGTGCTCTATTTCTGTAGAGATAAAGTTATTTCTTATATATAGAGCAACTCCACCTCCTCTTTTGTTTAGTCTATTTCTTTTAAATAATTTAAATCCCTCTAGCTGTGTGTTCCATTTGTGGGTTTCGTCCCACCATGTTTCTGTAATGGCAACAATATCATATCCGCCCTCATTTACCTGAATTTCTAGTTCACCCTGCTTACTGTTCATACTCTGTGCATTGGTGCACAGACATTTGAGTCCTTTATGACTGACCCTGTGTTTACTTGCTACATAACTTGTGTGGTGCCTAAGTTCCCCTATCTTCTTAGATTGCCGTGGACAGTGATGTTCTGTATCAATTAACTCGCTGTCCCCATTGTTTAGTTTAAATATTCCTTCAGAAAAACTGTGAATTTATTGCTAAGTACTCAGTCCCTTTCTTGGATGGATGCAGACCATCTCTTTTGTACATTTTTTCATTGGACCAGCTACAGACATCGTGACTAATATAACCAAAGCCTTCTCCTTTACACCACTCCTTTAGCCACATATTAAATTCTGCTATATGCTGGCCTTTTCCATTTTGCTTCTTATACACTGGTAAGACCTCTGAAAAAGTGATCCTACAGCCTATTCTTCTGAGTTCCTGCCCCAAGCTCTGGAAATCATTCTGCACAGAGAGTACATCGTTTTGGGACAGATCGTTAGTGCCAAGATGTACAATGGCATCCACATCACAGTCTTTGCTGGCATTTTGAAAATACGCTTCTTGTCCCTACTGGCAGTAGCACCTGGAAGACACCTGACCTCTTTTGAAACCTATGTATCCTTTCCTAAATTAACATCCCTTATAACTGAGTCACCAACCAGCAGGTGGCTTCTCTTTTTGGGTACCTTTCTTTTCTTGCATGACTGATGTGTAATACCTGATTCGCCCTTCTCCCTGTCAGAAACAAGTTCATCTCGGACCATGGTCCGCTGCTTATTTGAGTTATCACAATTACCTTGACCTGTTTCCTTAATGTCCCTGTTAAGGTCAGCAAGGGCACTGTATTTGTTATGCAGGGACACAGCTAAAGGTTTGGGTTTATGATTCACAGATCTCACTCTGCCAGATCCTACAGTTGTCCACACTGCCCTTCTCCTGCAGGATCTTTGCGGTAGAGGGGGCTGATAGCATGGAGGCTCGGTAGAGTAGGAGGGCTGTACTGAACACCTAATTTCTGCCTGAAGAGCGCAGATTACAGACCCTAGATGAATAATCTGTCCTTGTAGACTAGTAATTTGTGTACATATAGGACAGTTTCCCAGTCTGAAAAGAGTGCTGCGAAAGACAGCTGCAGATGATCCCTCTGAATCAGTCAGCTGATTCACACCATGTAAACTCCAAAGAGGAGCAAAATACTAAAGACCACTGAGTCCCAAGCTTCAGGAGAACTATAGTTTCAAGAAGCCAAAGATCACACTGAGCAAATCCAGCCAAAGTGCATTGGCAAAGCCTTTATTAACAGGGATCTCTTATTTCCCTCCCCTCCCCCCCCACTTCCATCTGTTAGAAGATCCTTCTATATTAATCTTCAAAGCCTCTGCACAAATTGCAAAGGAAAGTTGATTCTCCTCATGCCCCTTCTCTTTTTAATCTAGAAAAATTCTCCACTCTTAAAGGAAATGGTCCATGGTTAAAAGAGATTCTTCCCTACACAGACATTTGCGTGCAGTGCTCCAATTTGTTAATTTTACTTCCCTCTTTCTTGTGGCAAGAAGCTTCCTAAATTCTGGCTTTCTTTGTCAACATCTGACATTTCTTTGTATCTCCCTTTCCGATAATCAAACACTCCTGTGATGAGTCCCTAATTCCTATGCCAAACTTTTGTTCCATTGAATGAAATTGCTGATCTCCAAACCATTTGCCTTTTTCTCATTGTAAGAAATGTGCCACTCTCAAATCCCTTTACTTTTTGCTGGTTGAATTCAATAATGGGCTTGATTTTCATAGACTATCACTGCTTTCATATGGTTGCTTTATATGAGAGCTTTAAATACCATGGATGCAAAACAAAAAACAAAAAACCCACAAATTGTCAACTGCCTATTTGATAGTAATTTTTTCTTTAATTTCAAGTTTTGACTAATAAATTTTTTGATTGACTATTAGAGTTTTATTTTTTTATTTTCTGATTGCATTAGTCTTTAAATGAAAACCTATAGCTGAAAGGCCCCTACAGAATTATCAAAATGGAAGCTCTCAGTTCATAATAAGCATAAGGTATTGTTGTTTTACTGTGTTATAAATAATGCTGAGAGTCTTTGTTTCATCAAGTTACATTTCTTTGCAGTTTTTATTTTGCATTTTAACAATATTTTATTGTTTGTATTTAATGTTATATTCATTACAGTTCTATTGTTTACATTGCCACATTTTTAAATGAAACTTCCTCCAGAACCTGATGAATAAACAATTAAGGTCCAGGAAAAGTTAATAAGGAAAAAAAATAGCTTTCTTTCTTCTTCTTTTTCCCTGTGGAGAGCAAATGAATTATTTCTGTGAGATGGTATCATTTGATTTAGAATGAACTGTGCTGTGCCTACACTTCACTCAGCACTCATAAATGATATAATAGTGGGATCTTAACAACTACAGAAAGTAATATCTTCAAAATAAGGCAGAATTATGCAGCTGGTTCTGTTAAAAAGACTGTAATATGAATTGAAAGCTTCATATTTTTTTAGTTTTCTCTTTCTAAAGCCTGATGAGGTCTCAAACAGGCAAAATCAGGCATGCTGAGGAATTCTATGAACTATTTAAACACATCCAAGAAGGATCCAATAAGACTGATACATAAAAGAATAATGTTTATCATTTAGCATATTATCCTTGCTTCACAATTGCTGACGAGAACAAAAATGCCATATCTTAGATATACAAATCAACTAGACTTTCCAGATGGAATTTGAAAAAAAAGGTGTCTCTTTTTAGGATCAAGTATAAAAAGAATATTTTGATTTGAAAGGGAACTGAAGAAAAGAAAGATGAAAAATATATGCTAGCTAGTAAACTGGAAAATGTTGCACCTTCAGCATGATGGGGGGAAAGAGCAAAGTAGAGCAAAGATAAATATATGAGATCAAAATAACAATTCACCTGCTAAGGAATAATAACACAATTAAAATAATTCAGTGAATTAGGCATTTGATAAAGTAGATCACAAACTACTACTTGATAAGATAGAAAAAATATGGATTAGACAGCATCACCACCAGATGGATTCATAGCTGGCTGACAGGCTGTACTCAGTGTGTGGTCCTCAATGGAACCAGATCTTCATGGAGGGAAGTGAATAGTGGGGTACCCCAGGGCTCTGTTCTGGGCCCAGTCCTCTTCAACATCTTCATCAACGATTTGGATGAGGGGATAGATGGGGAACTCATCAAATTTGCAGACAACACCAAGCTGGCAGGAATAGCCAACACTCCAGAAGACAGGCTTAAGATACAGGAGGATCTGGACAGACATGAACACTGGGCGCTATATAACAAAATGAAATTCAATGGTGAAAAAGTAAGGTTCTACATTTAGGCAAGAAAACCCAAATGTACAGGTATAGCATAGGGGGTACCTTGCTCCATAGTAGTAACTGTGAGAGGGATCTCGGAATCCTAGTGGATAATGACTTAAATATGAGCCAGCAGTGTGCTGCAGCTTCCAAAAAAGCCAACACAGAGCTAGGCTGCACTAACAGAGGGATAGAATGAAGATCACGTGAAGTATTAATACCACATTACAATGCCTTGGTAAGGCCACACTTGGAATACTGCATCCAGTTTTGGTCACCACAATGTAAAAAAGATGTTGAGACTCTGGAAAGAGTACAGAGAAGAGCAACAAAGATGATTAGAGGTCTGGAGGCTAAAACATATAAGGAATGGCTGCTGGAATGGGGTATGTCTAGTTTAATGAAGAGAAGGACTAGGGGTGACATGATAGCAGTGTTCCAATATCTCAGGGGCTGCCACTAAGAAGAGGGAGTCAAAGTGTCCGAAGGCAGGACAAGAAGCAATGGATAGAAACTAATCAAGGAGAGAAGCAACCTAGAACTAAGGAGAAACTTCTTGACAGTTAGAACAATTAACCAGTGGAACAACCTGCCTCCAGAAGCTGTGAATGCTCCAACACTGGAAGTTTTTAAGAAGAGACTGGACAGCCATTTGACTGAAATGGTATAGGGTTTCCTGCCTGAGCAGGGGGTTGGACTAGATGACCTCCAAGGTCCCTTCCAACTTTACGATTATGAATCTATTTATGATCTATCATTGTTGCCTTTTGACTTCCAGTCCAGTCTACAACTCTCCAATTTTTTAACAACTTACATCCAAATACTACTCAGGTCTCATCTTTCTTTCTTTCTTTCTTTCTTTCTTTCTTTCTTTCTTTCTTTCTTTCTTTCTTTCTTTCTTTCTTTCTTTCTTTCTTTCTTTCTTTCTTTCTTTCTTTCTTTCTTTCTTTCCAGTTCACACCCTGCATAACTATCAGGTAATAAACTAACAGAATGAAAGAGTAAACTGTGCACTGATATATTAAATGCAAATTAATTAAGTGGAAAAATGAAACATCACTGACAAAATTACCTTAAATTTAACCAGAAGAGTAGGAATGAATAAGCACAATACTTTTAGAAGCATCATTGGACTTTTTATTGTGCCCTTTTAGTTTGCTTGCTGTACAAGCACAATGCAAATCTGGTTTAAATCAAAGCATCAGGCTAGTACAGATGTGACTTCAGCAATGAATATTAAAATCCGTATCTTAGCTGGTACACTGGCGATCCCTTGAAACTTGCTATTCAGATGGTGTGAGAATTACAAGCTGCTCTGTGAGAACTTCATCTGCCCTTAGAGTATTAGCCTATCCCCAGCATTCCTTGGTGTGCTTTTCCTGGCTCATTTGGCTACAACTTTTACTTCTTTGGGGAGCCTCTTACCAGCCTTGCAAATTTTGTGGATCATCTCCTACTCTATATTGTGACCCTTGAGGATACACAAAGGTACTAGTCCTCCTTTGAAGAGCACATTTGGGTCTTTATTAACTACCAATTCTATTTCCAAGAGACATGCCTCAGCATCTTGAAAGCTGCAGCACTCAAGACTGTCTTCATCAGCAAACAAAATTTTACAATCCTAGCAGTAATGCTTTCAATAAAACTGGGAGTTAAAAGTCACAAACTCCCAAGTTCCACTAACTGACTGAGGAGAACCAAAATAGATATATATGTTTTCTTTACTATCTTATTTAATATTTAATCTCTGTTGCTGCTTTGCATGCATCTCAGTTACTTCGAATGTTCAATTGTGTAAGATTCACTTAATGGAAATTATCATTGAGTTCAGTGCTGCTGCTTCCAATTAATGCTGCTACAGAAAGGTTATTTCCCAGTGAAAAAGGCGTCTCCTTTCTCAGTTAGTTCCTTGGAATTTATTTCAGTAGTTTTTAAGCTGATCTTTTGTTGCCAAAATAGCAAACAAACGTTCTTTTAAGACGACTGAGTTGAACTGTACTATTGAGTAGGATTTAACTGAATGTGGTAAGAAGGAGGAGGTTGCAGATTTTTGAAGAATTGAGTATGCAATAAAATAGAAGACTGAAAGGTATGTATCAGATACTTCTTAATGAAAATTAGTTGAACTGCGAGTCAAAACAAATAAAATTTGGATACACAATGTTTGGATTAAAAAATTCTGAGTGGCATGATGGACTAGAGCAGTTGTTGTTGTTGCTAACTGTGAATTCAAGTCCGACCCATTGCGACAATGTTCCTCCAGGCCTTCCTGTCCTCTACCATCTTCTGGAGTCCATTTAAGCTCATGCCTACTGCTTCAGTGACTCCATCCAGGAACCTCATTCTCTGTTGTCCCCTTCTTCTATTGCCCTCTATCTTTCCCAGCATTAGGGTCTTCTCCCGTGAGTCCTTCCTTCTCATTAGGTGGCCAAAGTATTTGAGTTTCAGCTTCAGGATCTGGCCTTCTAAAGAGCAGTCAGGGTTGATCTCTTCTAGGACTGACCGGTTTGATTGCCTTGCAGTCCAAGGGACTCACAGGAGACTTCTCCAGCACAATAGTTCAAAAGCCTCAATTCTTTGGCGCCCAGCCTTTCTTACGGTCCAACTTTCACAGCCATACATTGCAATTGGGAAGACTATAGCCTTGACTATACACACTTTTGTTGGCAGGGTGATGTCTCTACTTTTGAGTGTGCTGTCTAGATTTGCAAGCATGTTTTAATTTCTTGGCTACAGTCCCCGTTTGCAGTGATCTTACAGCCCAGGAAAATAAAATCTGTCACTACCTCCATTTCTTCCCCATCTATTTGCCAGGAATGGAGAGGGCCGGATGCCATGATCTTGGTTTTCTTAATGTTAAGTTTCAACCCAGCGTTTGCACTCTCCTTCTTCACCCGCAAGAAGAGGCTCTTTAGTTCTTCACTTTCTGCCAATAGAGTGGTATCATCTGCATATCTTAGGTTGTTGATATTTCTCCCAGCAATCTTAATTCCAACTTTTGATTCATCTTGCCCTGCCTTTCTCATGATGTGCTCTGCATATAAGTTAAATAGGCAGAGTGACATGATACAGCCTTGCCGAACTCCTTTCCCAATTTTGAACCAATCAGTGGTTCCGTGTCCCCTTCTCACTGTTGCTTCTTGACCCACATATACTGTAGTTTTCTCAATAGACAAATAAGATGGTCTGGTACTCCCATCTCTTTAAGAACTTGCCACAGTTTGTTGTGATCCACACAATCAAAGCCTTTAGCATAGTCAATGAAGCAGAAATAAACGTTTTTCTGGAACTCCCTAGCTTTCTCCATGATCCCGCGTATGTTGGAAATTTGATCTCTAGTTCCTCTGCCTCTTTGAAATTCTGCCTATACTTCTGGTAGTTCTCGATCCACATACTGCTGGAGTCTAGCTTGTAGGATTTTAAGCATAACTTTACTAGCATGTGAAATGAGTGCAATGGTGCGATAGTTTGAACATTCTTTGGTACTGCCTTTCTTTGGAATTGGAATGTAAACTGATCTTTTCCAATCCTGTGGCCAACATTGAGTTTTCCAAATTTGCTGGCAAATTGAGTGTAGCACTTTTACTGCATCGTCTTTTAAGATTTTGAATAGCTCAGCTGGAATACTGTCACCTCCACTAGCTTTGTTGTTGCTCAGCTTTTCTAAGGCCCACTTCACATTCTAGGATGTCTTGCTCGAGGTCAGTGAGCACCTCATTGTGATTATCTGGGACGTTAAGCTCATTCTTGTATAGTTCTTCTGTGTATTTTTGCCACCTCTTCTTAATCTCTTCTGCCTCTGTTAGGTCCCTGCCGTTTTGGTCCTTTATCATGCCCATTTTTGCATTAAACGTTCCCTTCATTTCTCCAATTTTCTTGAAGAGATCTCTCATCCTCCCTATTCTATTGTTTTCTTCTATTTTTTTTGCACTGTTCATTTAAGAAGGCATTCTTATCTCTTCTAGCTATTCTCTGGAATTCTGCATTCAATTGGGCATATATTTCTTTTTCTCCCTTGCCTTTCGCTTCCCTCCTTTCCTCAGCTATTTGCAAAGCTTCCTCAGACAGCCATTTTGCTTTCTTGCATTTCTTTTTCTTTGGGATGGTTTTAGTTGCTACCTCTTGTACAATGTTGTGAACCTCTGTCCATAGTTCTTCACTTTGTCTATCAGATCTAATTCCTTAAATCTATTTGTCACCTCTACTGTATATTCATACCTGAGTGGCCTAGTGCTTTTCCCTACTTTCTTCAGTTTAAGCCTAAACTTTGCAACAAGAAGCTCATGGTCTGAGCCACAGTCAGCTCCTGGTCTTGTTTTTACTGACTGTATAGAGCGTCTCCATCTTTGACTGCAGAGCACATAGTCAATCTAATTTCTGTGTTGACCGTCTGGTGATGTCCATTTGTAGAGCCGTCTCTTGGGTTGTTGGAAAAGAGTGTTTGCTATGACCATCGTATTCTCTTGACAAAATTCTATCAGCCTGTGCCCTGCTTCATTTTGTACTCCAAGGGCAAACTTGCCTGTTATTCCAGTTATCTTTTGGCTTCCTACTTTAGCATTCCAATCCCCCATGATGATAAGGACATCATTTTTTGGTGTTAGTTCTATAAGGTGCTGTAGGGCTTCATAGAACCAGTCAATTTCATCCTCTTCAGCACCGGTGGTTGGGGCATAGACTTGAACTATTGTGATATTGAATGGTTTGCCTTGGAATCGAACTGAGATCATTCTGTCATTTTGAGGATTGTATCCCAGTATTGCTTTTCCTACTCTTTTATTGACTATGAAGGCTACTCCATTCCTTCTGAGGGATTCTTGCCCACAGTAGTATACCTGATGGTGATCTGAATTAAATTCACCCATTCCTGTCCATTTTAGTTCGCTGATACCTAAGATGTCGATGTTCAGTCTTGTCATCTCTTGTTTGACCACGTCCAGCTTTCCTTGATTCATGGATCTTACATTCCAGGTTCCTATGGAGAAAAAATCTTTACAGCATTGGACTTTCCTTTCACCACCAGACACATCCACAGCTGAGCGTCCTTTCGGCTTTGGCCCAGTCGCTTCATTCTTTCTGGCGCTACTAGTACTAGCCCTCTGCTCTTCCCCAGTAGTATATTGGATGCCTTCCAACCTGAGGGGCTCATCTTCCAGCGTCATATCGTTTTGCCTTTTGGTACTGTCCATAGGGTTTTTTATGGCAAAGATACTGGAGTAGGTTGCCATTTCCTTCTCCAGTGGATTACGTTTTGTCAGAACTCTCTGCTGTGACCTGTCCATCTTGGGTGGCCCTGCACGGCATAGCTCATAGCTTCATTGGATTACGCAAGCCCCTTCGCCATGACAAGGCAGTAATCCATGAAGGGGACTAGGGCAGTACCATATCACATTCTTTGGGGAAGTATCTGTGTATCTGCCCAGATAATTTGAATCTCATGCTTCCATTAGAATTTACTCAGACAGTTTGACACAATTCTGTTGTTGTTTTGCCCATATTTGCTGTTTGTGTGATGCTCTCCATTTTCTCAAATGCATACACTTTAATTCTTTCTGTACCTTTTTATTTTGACAGAATAAAAAACATGTTAAGCAAATTAAGTAAAAAGTTGCCTTTGAATTTAGCTGAACTGTGGTGTCTTAAACGGATCCATATGTAGGGTTTTTGTTTTTTGCCATGATACCAACACAGATTGCCCTGTGTCATTCCAGGGTATTTTGTCAGCTAACAATTTTGCCTCAGGATATGAAGCATATAATTATATAGCATAGTATATGCCCAATAGTGATGCTGCATAATTTATAGAATTTTTAAAAAAGAAAATGTAATGTAGCACATATACCTTTGTTTAAAATATGAAGGGTAGTTTTTCAAAATGTAGGCCCTAGCTGACAAGGACAAGATACCAAAGAAATTCCAAACAATCTAAGATGCCAAACCACCATCTGTACCCTTTTAATGTGGCATTTGACAATAGTGCAGGCAGAGACAGTTTCTACAATATTTGTATCATTAAAAAACCATGTTAGAGGGAATAGGAGGCAGCAGCATGACAAGGAGGCAGAGTTTTCATGGGGGAGGACATTTGTGAAAAGAAGAGAAAACTTTTTATTCAATCCCCTTCAAGCAGTCTGTCTCCATCAGCAGCAGAGATATCACTACTTCCACTGAAGTTGTAGCTTGCAGGGGCAATGAGTGTGTGTAGGAACCACACCCTTATCCCAAAATCATGTAGGACAGATTATATTGAATCAGTCAGAAGATCATCCCTATATTGTTACTGGTGCTACTGCTACAATAGTGCTGGGACAGGAGCCTCTTTCCTTTCCCCTTTAAGAGGGCAGTAGTTCTAGGAAGTGAAAAAAGCCCTTTGTTCTAAGTCCAAAACTTTTTACAGCACATAAGATGAGATCTATTTGCAGCAAGGTGGGTCAAAAATGGAAGATCACCAAGGCAAGTGGTCAGATGGTCAGGATGGTGTAATAATTAGATTACAGGCCTGTGGAATGGTGGGCCATGAAGATGTTTGATTTAGTGGAGCTACTGATTTCGGGGTACAACATAATCTTGTGCACTATCAGCAGCCAAATGATGGAGCTCTTCTGTTAAATTAAATTATGCTACCTTTTTATTTCATATCTTCCATTCGGATCAGATCAGGGCTGATAGCAAACATTTCATAGAATAGATAATAGTCCATTTTATTCATAGCCAAAATTGCTCTTGACTAATATTTGGAAGGGAAGTTGGAAAGCCTTCAGACAAAAGTGTCAAGCACAAGAGAAATCAGGAGATCCAAGCAGTTAAATGAGCTATAAGGATTTATTGTAAGCTTAAGCTTTCTATAAGAATCTGGACTACTAATGGTCAAGGGAAATTAGAGGGAGTTAAGAATAAAAAGGAATTCAAGATGAGCTGGATTTAGATCTCTTGTGGGCCCACAGGGACTCAAGACTGATGATGCATTTAACCCCTCCCTTGGCCTTGCCCTGGTCATCTCCTATACAAAGTTCCATGAATCCAAGGCTCTCATAGACATTTATAGGCATAGTTGAATGCATAGTGGTTTTGACTACACAGGGCCCTATGTCTGGAGAAGGTAGACATAGAAAGAATTGGTTATTCTGATAGCCTGAATTCAAATAACCCCACTACACCATCTTAGATTCTCTCTCTCTTTCTCTCTCACCAACTGCTGCCAAATTTCCCCATTGAGTGCA
This sequence comes from Vipera ursinii, assembly GCF_947247035.1. Lineage (NCBI taxonomy): Eukaryota > Metazoa > Chordata > Lepidosauria > Squamata > Viperidae > Vipera > Vipera ursinii. The sequence goes on from NC_139512.1 coordinate 82,207,689, forward strand.
GTATCTTTGCCCATTTGTTCATAATCCATTGGCTAGTAATGTTATTTAACTTGTGATTTCAGATTACTCTTATCAAACCAAGTAGAACATGATTTGCCTTAAGGGAAATAAATGCAGTCCAACAGTTGCAGCCCAGCAATTGAACAGTAGAGAAAGATAAAGATGGAAATTCTCACAGCTTATTTTATAAAATTAATTTACTTTGAGTAAGCAATATCAGAAACCTCTGATTCAATTCATATGGACAGGATGAGAATGGGAATAACCTGTGGAATATTCTGTAAACTACAGGAATACAATATTCCTTCTAGAATATTTTGGAAAACAATCTAGTCCTATATATATATACTAGTTTGATGACAAAATAATACAGGTTTGCAAATCTGATTGCATTGGATTGAAATTGTAAATCTGTCTGAAAGTTAAATCAAAATTAAATCTGTGATTTGGTATGCCAAATCAAGCCAAACTCTATGAGGTACATATTTATCTCCCCAAATGCATCTAAAAAACCCAAATAGAATGCTCAAAATAGATTGAGTTAACAAATTGCAATGGCACATGGCAACTCTACTCAAACACAAATGCCAGTTTATAAACCAACACAAGAATCTGTTTTATAGTAATACTAAGAAAATTTTGGCTTAATTCCATGCTTAACCACATTTTCTCCAACCCAATATTAGTCTCATTTTCTTAAATGTGTTGTGCAAACCCAGTTTCTGTATTTTCAAGTCATGATACCCACTTTCTTTGGATCTGGAATGTGAGTTGTAAGCAGACATAGCTCACACAGACTTTTGCAGTCCAGGTATGTCAACCCTAGTTGTTTCTCATTTGGGTCCAAAGAGAATTACTTAAAACTTTAAAATCCAAACAAAGAACTTGGCTAGATGATATATTATTCCTTGTTAATGCAAGCTACATGTCTCAAAAGTTTCTCCACTGCCTTGGAGTAACTTTTCTGAAATGCTGATTTTCATAAATAATCTGAAAGTAATATAGCTGGAGGAAGAGGAGACAGTGCTTGGTAAAATCACTAATAATGTCTATGAAATGTAATAAAGACAATGAAAATAAAGATTTCCATTTGATCACCTGTAATATCAATCATCATTCTCTCCTGCTCTCAGGATACTGTCCTTCTCTAACTTGTTAAGTAATCTAGCACCTGGTGGTGATGATTTACTAATTATATTTCAGTTTTGAAAAATTGCACATAATTATATAAAAAATAGAGTATCAACTATAATTGCAATCAATCTTGGAGTCTTGATGTCTTTCTCAAAAAAGCCAAATATAGTGATGAATTTTCTCATAACAGCTTTACATATTTCTGATACTCTATCAGATGTATCAAGCAGCAAAATAATTGGAATGAGTTGAAATTAGTTACATAGCATCTGCTGAGATCATTCTTTGTGTCTAATTGCAATTGGCAGGCATTTTTTTATGGAGATGACTTCTATATCAAGTAGTCACTTGTTTCAGATCTGTTGCTTCTTTCTTGTCCTTAAAGTTGATCACTTATTTTGTGTATGTGTGTGCCCATACATGAGAGAGTGTCAACTCACTTTGTTTATGACTATTAATTGTTTCTATTATGCCCATCTAATGACAAGCATATGAAAATGCTTTGTTCACTGATTTTTGTGTACAGAGTAAATCTGGATTTAATTCTGAAGGTATGTTGGGTATCTGAAAGCTCTAATTCCCAGCTCTTTGAAAGAGAGGTGACATACACAAATTTGTCCCATCAGAACCTTACAAATTGAGATATATAGGAAATCAAAGCCAAGATCAGTGGCACAGATGACTGACATTGTTTAGCTTGCTTTAAAATAATTGAATTAAAGTGGAAGTTATAGCCAAGCTTAAGAATACCAACTGTTGTGATTCAGCATCAGCCTGTGATACCAGCAGCTGAGTCTGATGATTCTGAAGAGGAGGAGGAGGAGGGGTTTGGAGAGCCTTTGGTGTCAGAGGGAGGCTCTGATGCACTGCAGGACTCTCAGCCTGGCCCCTCCCATCATGTTCCTCATCAGACTCAGCCGTGTGAGCATGAGGTACGGGACGTAGATGATTCACAGCTGGATCTATTCAGGGACGCTAGGAGCAGGAGGCAATCCAGCAGAGTAGAACAGAGAAAGGCAATGAGGCCTCTTCGGTGAGAGGAGGAGAAGGCAATGAGAAGCCATGCCTTGGGACTGCTGATAAAAGGGGAAGGTGTGAGAGGTGCTGGTTGCTGAAGGCCACCGTTTGAAGATCTTCTGCTAGAGTCCTGGTCTGTTATTCCTGTTTAACTCTTGTTTGAACTTTTGGTTTAACTCTTGTTTGAACTTTTGATTTCTTTGTAAATAAATTTGGTTGGGTTTTTCCAGCCTGTTGACTATAAAAAGGGGTTGTCCCTGACATTCAAACAGAGCCGGTCATAGGCTGGAACAGAGCACCAACAAGGATTCATGCTCATGTTGTCCAGCTGCCCAAGCTACAATGCTGTGAGCCATATCAGAAAATAATTGCTGTGTTCAGAACTCTACAGAGGTTGACCAGTAAGGTGCCACCTTTAATAAGACTTCAAATGATAAGATAGGGTTACAGATGGTGCTGTTTTGCTATTCGCTCATTCCCCTTCTAGTCAATAAGAACAGAGGTAGGATTACTGATACATGGGATTTTGGTTGCCTCAGATCTCATAGGAGAGGCAGATCGACCCAATTAATTTTAGTCTGAAGTATCTTGATTGGTTGCATGGTTATGATTTTTTTTTCATTGAGGCAACCCTTAACTATGTGGAAACCAAGAGTCATTGGATGGTTGGAATGAGAGTGAAATTTTGAATTTTAAACCCACATGTCAAACAAGCCATAACAAATAGCTAACCTATCCAAACCTCAAATTATTCTTCCCCCAGTCAGCCATATTTTGGGAATCCTGTAACACAGTCAAGATATGGTAGTTGCCTTCTCAAGTCTGCCAAGAAAAAAGTTGGAACAATAGAGTTGGGTTGTTACGTAAGCCCCAATTCTGTAAATAACACTTTCTGAAGATATGTTTGCATACCTATTATAGGAGTTTATAGAATATGAGTTTATAAGATGCTACCATATATTTTTGGGGGGCGGAGGGTGTAATTCTCCTTGTGTGGAATATGTCCTAAGTTACTTGTGCTATTCTTTTTGTGTAAATCCCTTTTTTTCATCCGATGGGTTACCTTATATTTGCTTATTATGGTTGGGAATAGTTTGTTCTTTGTTTTCTTGTTGTTATTATTTCTTCCCTTATTAAAACTTTGTTCCTCTTGAAAGAAATGTGAATGTTTTTTTTTTTCTTTTTCTTTTGGACTATTTCAGGAAGTTTCACTTTAAGTTGATTAAAAAAACCTGTCCATCTTCCTATCTTTTCTGTTCTCACATGCCTTCTTCAGAGAAGAGATGGAAGAAAAGGGAATTATGTTGAACATGTCATGATAAGATATGTGTTGAGAAAAAAGCAAAGGAGTGACGTGGCATTGTGACTTTTACATGGATCAGGGTTTGTGGGACACTACCAACTTTTGTATATTTTTCCTCTTTTTTCCTCTCTCACTCTTTTGTATATTCACTGCTGACTATCTGACCATGAGGAGTTGATAACCCTAACCCTAACCCTTGCCTTTCTAGTTCTGGTAAATTTTAGAGAAAAGAAACTGTATTCTCAAAGGCAGCCTAACAACCAGTTGGGGAGATCCAGTTGGACTATTAGCTGTTGGTTATCCATATCATCAAAATATAGTTCCTAAATTTAAACTAATAATAATAATTAAAAAAAACCTTTCTCAACTGGAAAACTATTGGAGAGTCAGAATAAGTTTCTTAGAGCTGTGGCAGTGCAGTGGTTAGAATACAGTATTGCAGGCTAATTCTGCCAACTGTCAAGGTTGACTCAGCCTTCCATCCTTCTCAGGTCAGTAAAATGAGGACCCAGACTGTTGGGGGCAATATGCTGAAACTGTAAACCACTCAGAGAATGCTATAAAGCACTGTGCAGCAGTATATAATTCTTGCTATTGCTATTCTTTCAAATATTACTGCATTGCATGTGCCTATTTGTTTTGCTTATTTGCTTTTTGTTTGTTTGTTTGTTTCAAACTGGCACCTGCATTAACATATGATTTATGTTGCCTGTCCTGCTCCTTCCTTGATATTATTTCACAATACTAAATACTTCCCTGAATGCAATAAATCTGAGCTTCTCTATAACTAATTGTAGGGTTCCAAGCAAGAGAATAATAATTTGGCAACACATTTTTAAGAAACCAAAATTTTCATTTGTAGAAAAACACATATTTTAAAAAAGGAAAAAGAAAGGAGGAAACAGCATTGCAATAGTGCAAAATGTTCATCTCATAATAGAAATTAGTGAAAAATGAAGTTTGATCATTCAGCTAAGCTTAATTGTCAGCAAACTTACACTGAACACCTAAGCCATTATGCATTCCAAGGCATCAGTCTTCAAAGTATAAAGGAATCCTTGACTGCTAATAACACATAATAGCAGACTGTAACATGCATTCTTTTGTGAATGGTAAACTTTATGCTGTGCTTAGATATGAGAAGAATTTAAAATGAAAGTTTTAAGAATTAGAAAAAGGAATGGGGTTAGATTGGATGAATTTGTGTCTCTGTCTCTGTCTCTCTGTTTCTCTGTGCTTATCTCTCTCTCTCTCTCTCTCTCTCTCTCTCTCTCTCTCTCTCTCTCTCTCTCTCTCTCTCTGTATGTGTGTGTGTGTGTGTGTGTGTGTGTGTGATCACAATTAAAATGTAGTGTGGAACTATTTAAAAGTAGATGTTCCTGGGTAATTGGTTGCTTTTTAATGATATTTTTTATTGCATGGATGATCTTAATACTTAAAATGTGTGGGTTGTCTACTTCTGACAAAGAAAATTAATGCATTAATTACAGTATTTTCATCCTTCATTAAAATGATAAATATTTGGAGATGATAGTAGTTTTTACAAATGACCACTTGTGCAGCTAAGATGACCAAATCAGTTCCTTGATTTGGTAAAACAAAGGAACACTATTTTTTTCTGAATTGTTTCCCACTGAAAAAAGAGGGAAACAGAAGCAAAATAGAAATGTAGCCTTGTCAGAAATATAATTTTGGTTTGCTTGAAAGAATTTACATTGGTTCTTTGAAATAAAGTTTGATACATACTTCTATGGGTGATCTCTTTGTCTATAAAACGAGTATGAACAACACTGATAATACAATGCAGTAAACGTTTATCAGGGAAGCTGCCCACTTAAGAAATGTTTGAGTTACCTTCATTTATCAAAATTGTAATAATAATATGATGAACAAAAAGAAACAACACTAAAAGCAGGAAGTCTGCCAACATTTAAACAAAGAAGAATAAACATTGGTTTCCCACAGGTAAAATCTGTGTCCATTTTCAGAATTTCTCATAAAATTTAATATTTACAAAAAACAAAAAGGTATTTCTATTATCCAGAAATAAAAAAATAAAAATAATAGTTAAACAGATGTTGTTTAAATCTTAATTGGAGTCAAAGAATAATATAAAACTGCACAGTTCTAGACTGCTGAATATGAAGGCAGATACATTGTAAAGCAACAGATGTGTTTAAAAGGCAAGTCTAGTAAAATGCAATAAATTGATAATTGGAAGTGGTGCGGAAGGTGTTTCCTTAGTTCAAATTATCTTGTCATTTTATAGTCGACGAGATGAAGCTTCAGTTTGGAAATTTGATTCTTAGCCAGTATCTAAAGGGTTTAGATAAAGCTGAACTGGGCACTTCTGAACCAATTCTCCTATTTAGAAAGTCAAAATGGGTCAGTGATTTGAAGCAGCATTTTTTTTAAATCCCATTTATATCCCGCCCTTCTCCGAAGACTCAGGGCGGCTTACAAGCTTAGCAGTAGCCTTCATTCTATGTATATACCTGCTTATTAGGGCTTTCACACACACCCCAAGCGGCATTATTACAAAGTCAGCTTAATTGCCCCCAACAATCTGGGTCCTCATTTTACCTACCTCGGAAGGATGGAAGGCTGAGTCACTTGCAAATTCATATTGTGTGTGGCTTCTATTGAACATATGTGAGCATTCAATAAGGTTGGGAAAGACTGTGTTTGAGCTACATTCTCTTTTAAACAAAGGTGCCTTTGTCAGTTCCTTTTTTGTTCAGATTCTCAGGTTCTCAAATACGAATTTGCTTTGATCCATTTAAGTGTAATTTACAAGACCAAAAGCTTACTTGAGGGCACCACAGTTAGAATGATAATGCAAACCAACGATGAGGCCTCAAACCAAGCAAACAATAAGATAAAAAATGAGCCTAAGAAAAATTATTTTCGGATAAACCGGTAGTGCAAAGATACTGCCACTATAGATTAGAGACCCTTGTAATTTAGAACATGCAAATCCACAAAACCATGTACCAAGGAACCATTTTTTATTTTAAGTCAGAGAAATGCTTTTTAGAATTCTGCCACTAGTTTTGCAAAGATAAATGATAACTGATCAGTTGCTGGTAAGGTAGGATGTATCAAAAGTAGTCAGAACACACATGTATCTAAATTCATTTTGAAATATTTCTTCTGTTTTAAATAGCCACCTCTTGAAATAAGCAAAGTAACTTCACACGGTTGAACAATTCTGGACTTCCTGTTAGAAAACTCTCAGCATATAATTAACAGAAGCTATGTAGAAATGAATATTTCCCATTAAAATATATTTTTATATTTCATCAGAAACAGGAACCATAGGCATTGCCTTTACAACTATTTTGGACTTACTTAAGTGAATTCAGATTTATCTTTCCTGTATTATGTGCATGTTCCTAGCCATGACTATTTGCAGTTTATCTAAAACACAAATTTACTGTGTTTTGGCCTTTCACCTTTCATGATTACTACCATTTTTCCCAGTAACTGAATCTATTTCTTGAATGTACGTACTTCTATATATGAAAGACTAAAGTTATACTGATATTTGAGAATGGATCAATTGGAGGTATCTGATGTTCTAAAATAGACAGGAAAAATGAATTGAATTGTTTTTTTTTAATGTAACTATGCAATGCTCTTTGAAAAAGAACATAGAATTGTGAAGTTTAAGGCAATTATTCCCAAGTTGCTAAAGGAAAGGAATGGATAATATGATGACTTTCTACCTTCTCAATGGTTTGGATACTGGGATAGCTAGTAAGGAAATGTGAAGATTCCAGATTACTCTGGAACAGCCTTCTCTAATCTGCTCAGTTCCTCAGAATGTACAGAACTACATTTCCCATTCTGACTGGGAATTCTGGAAGAAAAATTTCCAGAAGGCCACCAAATTCTGGAAATTGTTTGTAGAAATGAAATCTCTGTATATCAGAGTCCTGGTAAGAACAGTTCCTCCTATTTTCAAAATGGCAGCCCCCTTTTTTTTTCTCCTGCACATGAAAATACAAAAGTAATGTAGGCATTGCAATCAGTTCTAAAGGGTCAAAAAGTGTTGTCTTCAGGAAACAGAATCCCATCCTTCTGTGAAGCCACAGTAAGTATCAGGAAGGAAACTAATGATAACAACAATTAGCCTTGGCTCACTAGAATTTATTCAAAGATGGTAGATTCAAATGAGCCCTGTAATAGACCATAATTCATTCTGAGTGATGTGTACATAGAATCTATCTTGTTAGCTAATATTTTAGCCACTTACATCTAATATATCCTGTCTGTTCGAAATAAATATATGAAACAATTGCCTTAATTAGTTTGGGTTATTAAAGGACATTAACCAGAGACTTGCACTGTTTTGAAACACTGCAAATGAATCAGTCAGGAAGGCATGGATGGGAGGCATGTTATCCCTGCTGATGACACAAATATAAATGTGACTGAATGAAAGGAGACAAATACTTTACTTCAAATCATCTGGTACAAACAATAAATCATTGTTTGCATATAGCTTGCCTAATCCCTGCCTTCAAGACTGTGATCTGTTACTTTTGCTCTTTTTGGTCAGTGGAGAAGGCTAAGCTTAATGGCCTATTGATTCCATTGTAGCTGCAACCTTTTCCAAAGAATTATGATATAGCTTGGCCTCTGACCCCTTTCACCTATTGCAAGGATTTATTCATGATTCATCATTTCTCGAAAGAAAGGTAACTTGTCTCCTCCTTTCCACTGTGTTCTTAGCATTTGTAGTATTTGCCTCTGTTGGTGATAAATATAAAATGGGAAAAAGTGACATTGATATTTCCATAAGTCACAATATCACAACAGTAAGACCTTCAAAAGTCAATCATAGGTGTGACTGGTCTATATCAGGGCTGTCAAACTGCCAGCCCATGGACCATTTGCATCATGCTGAGGCCGCGCCCAACCCAGCTCCGGCAATGTGAAAAAAGTCATGATACATCGTGACACGTCATGTGAAAGTTTGACACCCATGGTGTATATAAATAAAATACTGCCTTTCCTGCTATCAAGGTTGAACTTTTATGATTTCCCTATAGGAAGCACATCTCTCTATTTCATCTTCAGAGAAAATGAAAAAAATCAATTATTAAAGAATATTTGAGGTGTTTAGTGTACATTCCTATGCACATGGGCTACATGGGTGTCAGCAGGTGGAGCAAGGGAGATAAAATACATGCATTTGATGAAGTTGTTATACAAAGATGGCAACTTATAGTACACAATAGCAGTGGTCATTATAGTACAAGTACATAATTGTGACATTGGTGTGACATATTTTGTTACTTTGGCAGCATTGGGGTTTGTTCTGGAGAGTGCTGTGCCAATGCCGAAGGTTGTTTCTTTGTTTTCCTTATTTTAGGATAATGGATGTTTAAATGGCCATTATCATTATTTCTTATTGTTTAACTAGTAGAAAAGTGAGTAAAGCCCAAATAGGGTCAATTTAGCATGAATTATAACTGATTTATTCTTATTCCAGGGCAAGTAAATTGTTTAATTTGCCAGATTGTTCAACCTGCCTTGTTTGATTCAAAAAATTGGTTCTGCTTTGTTTATTTTAATCCACAGCAAATAATGACACTGCACAGCTACCAAAATAAAGAGGGTTTCTGATTTATATAAATACCAGGATGAGAAGAAAAAGGAGTCTTGGATTAAGCAATTTATAATTTTTCAAACCAGAGTGATTCCTGCAATGAGATCAGGATGACCTGCTTCAATCATAACATCTTTAAATAACAATAAATATTATTTGTCTTTGGTTCCTAGTTATCTCATCCTTAGCATCTCACTTATTAATGTAAAGCTTTTGATACGAGCTGCTATGGTAATGAACATAAAAGGCAAAAAGAAAGCTGGTGCATTTTAATTGGTTATAAGTCTTCTAGGGATTTGCAGAGTAATAATTTGCAAAAAAATAAAATAAAAAGGGCTTCAGGACATGTGAACTCTTGAAACTTGAACTAACTTAATCCACCACCAGCAGTGAAAATCCAAGTACAAGTTTCCAACTGTGTGTGCATGTTTATAGGTATGCATATGCATTTACCATTCTTTCAAGACATGGATCCTGTTCCCAACCTTACTAAGGTATGTTCCAATAAATTTTACACTATTTTTCCTCTGAACAACAGGAACAAAATTTTAGAAATACATTCCTGTTGTAATATTGTTCACATAACAATAATTGTATATTTGTATAATAACATTGCCCAATATATTATTGTCATTATAAAACAGTTTTGGGGACAGTTTGCATGTATTCATAAGTAGGAGGTATAATCCAATTCCACTTTTTCCCCAACTAATATATTTATCCAGTTGGTATCTGGAGATATTCTATACCTACTCAGGAGGGCACACTGAGTCAAGGTTTCTATCCCTTGATAAATCTGTCTTTCATAATTGTATTTACTTGAAAGCTTCAAGGTAGTAATGAATTATGAATACCACTGATTGATTGGGTAATGAGTGAAGATGTATTTTTGTTGTTGTACTTAATCTCTTTCTAATCACCTTTATTGCATGATCCCTAGTCCTTGTAGTTTTACAAGAAAGTGGAAAATGCTTTTCATGTAATTTTTCAGTGTCATGCATGATTTGATACACCTTGAACGTTTTCTCCCTCTGTCACTTTTTTTACCCTAAGCATGTTATATCCCAGATAGGAGGCCATCTGCAGATTCTGTGTATGTCATTTTGTGCTCCATGGGGAACAAGTGGGATGTAAATGTAATAGCATTAATCAATGGATTGGGAAATTGAATTATTATAGTTCACTGGGCTTTAGGAAGGTCATTCAAGAGATTTTGACAAATCTGTTTTCATTGCTTGCTATTCCTCTAACTAAAAGACTATTTGTTTATTGTAGAAAATGTTTGCTACACAGGAGACAAAATTCTTTGTTTCTTAAATGCACCTGGCTTTGTTGTAGATAATTCCACTCCTTTAACAAGAAACAACTTTTGTTCTCTCTTCTTTTTTACTCCCTGAACATCTGCTTCAGAGACTTAGAGATATATAGTATCTGAAACAGAGTCTGAGATAGTGAGAAAAGAAAGGACTCTAGCATTTCTTTCTTCCAATAGAAAATTCCATTGGGTTGCATGCTCATCTATGAATGTCTATATATTTGAATCCCATAGTTTGAAATGATGTGTTGTTAATACAGTATTTCTCTTAGAGGATAGTTTTGTCAGATGTACTTGAGTACAATGTTATCTTAATCTTGGATGTCTTGTCTCCATCCATCCATCCACCCATCCATTCTTTTCTTCTAAAGGTTCCCCATTAAAAGATAATCACAAAATAAAATTTAATTGTAAATTCCAATCAGACTAAACTGCCCCCAAACTGAAACACTCTTCTATGTACTGTGGACCTTCCTGCCCAAAGTCCAGAAGTAATTAACTTAACAATCCTGCCCTGTTCCTGAAATACATGACAAACTCTGTCATTAACACATTAGTGGGATCACTTCAACCTCCTATTTGAATGATGACAGGTAGAGATCTTTTTCCCTCTTAAGTATTATCCTCAGTTTTATAAATGTGGACCTTGAAAGTTACCCTCCTCTGGGATATAGATGGTGGCTTTGATCTACCTCTAATGTAATGAGCATAGCCAGAAAATCATCCTAGTAGTTAAACTCACCTTCCAAAGCTATTGTGATTGTGATTGAATGATAAAGGTACATATTAGACAACATGAGTTGTGCCACCATTTTTAAAAGATTAATTATAAGAAGGTTATTAAGTATAATAGGGAAATATCTATCTATTCAAACATTTCATGATCAGAATAGCCATAGGGAACACTGTTTTTCTTACAACAAAAATTAGAGTGCCCCTTCAAATCTTGATCATATTTACTTATTCAGAGAAGCTAACTTTAATTAATCTCTCTTCAATTTTCCTGATTTATTGTTTTTTTTAGTGCTTTTTTTTTCTAAAAAAAAAAAGGTGCCGGAACTCAGAGGTGCTGTCACTGGGAGCGATGCCAGTGTCTTGCTATGGCATTGCCGCCTGTCCTTTGCACCCTTGCCTTGGAGGCTCGGAGCCACATGCCATGGGGATTCCCCTCCCCACAGCTGCTGTGGGGATTCCCCTCCCTGCAGTTGCCACACTGCCACACTGCCCATGCTGAGTCCCTACCTGGAGCTGCTCCAAACCCTGACCCAGAGCTGTGTTCCTCGTGGCAGTGGTCTCTGGCACCAAACTGCCTCTTTCCAACCACGTCCAGAAAAAATTGTAACAAACATTGGAATTCTCAAGGCCATGTTTGGTATTTCCCAGCAATCTGTTACTGGAAGGAAAAAGCAATCCCTGCTGTGTTACTGATCCCAGAGAAGCATTTGCATGTATGTAGGTATCCTTAGGGTGCCATAGTTATGGATGAGAAATATTGGTTGCAAAGTTGGCATTTCTGGATGTAATACAGATATTTTGGACTTATGTTTGTTTCTTTGCATGTTTGATATTTTTAAAAAGGCATATGCTACTGACTACGCTTATGCACATATGTAACATCTTTTGCTAGGATACATGACCACTGCTTTTCCAGAATGTGAAAAGTGAAAGATTGTGACTAAAAAAAATTTTAATGTACAGATACGTAATACCACCAGAAATTATTTAGCCTTTTTAATAAATGTTGTTATTGATGTTAAGCTCACCATGGAAAACATCATATATTGTTATATATATACTAGGTTAATTATTTAAAGACTGAAGTGCAACATAATTAGATTCTAAATAATCTATTTTTCAAAACACACAACAGTCCAAACAGTAAAAGTAAAGTCCAAATTAAGAATATTTCATTCTAAAGAATTGTTTAATTTGAAGTGGTTTAGTTGTAATAGATGGTTAGATTCAAAATAGTTTTCAAGAGTGTACAAAAGATACTATTTTTTTCTAGCATCAGCTAAATTAGACATATTACATTGAGAAAAATGTTTATCATTTCTTTCCTGTTACCTTTATTGATTTCATTGCAGAGATGTTAACAAAGGAAATAGATTATTTTGTTATCTAATTTTACCTTCCAGAAGACAGAAGCAGATGAAAAATGTGAGGTTCTTTCCTGTTGGCTTTTTTGAATTAGCTGTTTTAGATTCTAAAAGTTTAGTTCCTAAAGAAGCAAACTTGTAAATAATTTTAATGTCCTCCTCTAGTGCAGGGTAGGCAAACTTGGCTCTTTTATGACTCAAGGACTTCAACTCCCAGAATTCCTGAGCCAGCATGGCTCAGCTTGGAAACCTGACTCTTTCCCCTCAACGTGGCTGGCTCAGGATTTCTGGGAGTTGAATTCCATGAGTCATAAAAAAGGGCCAAGATTGACTACTCCTAAAGCCAATAGAGGGAGTTTTGTTATTTTTTTCAAAAATAAAAGGTGCCGGAACACAGTTCTGAGCGTTCCATGAGAAAAAAAAGCCCTGGTTTACTGCTTAGCTCCAACTGAAACAAAGCTAAGATATAAAATAATTTGATGTACATTTGTCATACTTTTTGCCTACTGCTTAGCAGGCGACCTAAAGTCCATAGACTGCATGAATATCTTCCCTCCTTATTTTGCATGAAGCCCTGAATTAGCTTGTCACCAAAATTCAGCGGTAAAGTGAAAAAATAGCAATTTTTGGAGCTTTTTAAACTAGGGAAAATGCATTAGGACTCCCATTGGGCTATTTTACTTTCACTTTTCCTACACCTATGTCTTTCCTCACTCCTTTCTCCAAACAAAAGGTCAATTCCAGGTTTTTTCTACCAAAATAATAATAATAATAATAATAATAATAATAATAATAATAATAATAATAATAATAATAATAATAAATCATCTTCATCCCTGCAAATTTCTTTCTCCATGTCTCCCCAGATGTAAATTGTAAGGTTCTTATGGCAAGGGCCTGAGGGAGAAAGAGAATTAAAGTGTGAAAGGGAGATGGAAATGGAGAGGAAGAAAATGTATATATGTTGAGCAATTAGAGTTTAAGTGCTTAGTCAGCATCGGTAGACCACATTTGTTCTAGTCTACCTTAACTAATTTCAGCAGCACAGTGGAGAAGGATCAAATGGAGCAGCGGAGCGATGCCATCAGATTTTTTTTCAGTGGTTGCACTCTATTTTCAATGTTCAATTTTTAATGTTCTCATAAGACACGTTCATGTCAGAACAGTTCTCCCCTCCAGTGGCGTACTTAGTGACACTATTTCATAGCAATAGCAAATTGAAAAGATTAATTTTCTGTACTCTTTCTCCCCCCACCCCCACCTTCAGTCAGTCAAGGACTGTTACCTGAAGTGTAAGGTTGTTCATATTTCCTAAATTACAGTAATATTGCTGTAGCAAAAAAAAAGCCAAAACATTAATCCTTTCCATGGCAATATTCACAGTAAGACTGGGAAACGATGCGGTAAACATTTAGAACTCAAGGTGATTAAATGTTTTAAAAGTTGTACTTGAGCTTTCCATAAGCATTTGAGCAACTACCTGTCCAAAAGCAGACTTGCATGATTTGTGACCAACAGCACCATCCTAGATGAAGTGTATTTGTGATCCTGAGCCAGGGAATTTCTGATTACCATATGAGGTCATGGAGGTTCACAAATTATCCAGGTTCCACATTTCTCCAACATTTCTTTGATCTTTTTTTATTCAAGCCCATAGAAAAATAATGTTGGGCACACTTATATACACTTGCAAACTGTCTGAAAAATATTGTGAAGGTGCATGGAGTTTTAGAGTGTTATATGCTCAGCAATCTGTAGATCCCATTACTTCTCAAATTTCCTGGACTTCAGTTAAATCCTAAAGGGATTCATCATGAGAGAATTCTTTTCATGGGCCCTTTTTAGATCAGAAACAAAATAACCTCAGGATATTATAAAGTAAGATGAAAAATGTGAAGAGGTTCTTTAAAAAAATAAAAAAACCTACCCTGAGCATAAAGCAATAAAACAGAAACTTCTTTCTGAAGAAATGGAGACTTGGGGATATAGAAAGACAGATTATGACAAAAGAGTAGTTTCCCAAAGTGGCCGAAATGGGTATAAGAGATGGCTGAACTATTTCCAACATAGAACATAGCTGATCAATACCTAAAGTTTATGTACACTAAAACAGCATAGATTTAGAATAATCTCAAATCAGACAAAATTCCCTGTGCTAGTTTAGTGATTGGGAAATTAAAGAGTGAGGAGGATTAAGTAGAAGGGTTAAATCAAAAGTAATGCCTCTGCATTTATAATTTTATAGATAGTCTTGATTTAACAACTGGTCAACCAATATTAACCATTCATAGTTATGACAGATCTGTCCCAGATTCGCAGTTCTGATGGTACACACACACACACAAACAAACAACACAAACAGTCATTAGAACACATTTTGGTGTTCAACAACTGGTCCTATTTAATGGCTTTTTGCAGAGTCTTGCAGTCACATGAGCATGATTTATGACATTTTTTTGTAAGAAACCAGCATTCAATTCCAGTATCCAGCAAAAAAAACCAGACATTGTGAATAATGGATTCACAAAATGACTGCAGTGTTTGCTTAACAACTGTGTCAAAAAAGATTACAAAATCAGGCATGATCATATGATGGCCTGATTAATGACTGGCATGACTTACAGCTGTACTTCTGGGTTCAATTATGGTTGTATCTCAAAGACTATCTGTAGTTTTAAAAGAGATATATTATTATAACTTGTTGAGACTCTAGAAAGAGTACAGAGAAGAGCAAAAAAGATGATTAGGGTACTGGAGGCTAAAACATACAATGAATGACTGCAGGAAGTGGGTATGTCTAATCTAATGAAGAGAAGAACTAGAGACAACATGGGAGCAATCTTCCAGTATTTGAAGGACTGTCACAGAGAAGAGGGAGGTCAATCTCTTCTCCAAAGCACCTGAGGGCAGGACAAGAAGTAATGGATGGAAACATATCAAGGAGAGATCCAACCTTGAATAAGGAGAATTTTTGTGACAGTGAGAACAATTAATCGGTAGAATGTCTTGCCTCCAAAGGTTATGGGTGTTTCAACACTGGAGGTTTTTAAGAAGAGATTGGACACCCATTTCTCTGGAATGGTATAGGGTGTCCTTGTGGGTTTGGCAGTTGGGTCGGATGACTCAGAGGAGGAGGGGGGTGTTGAAGAGCTTGCTGAGGGGGTTGAAGATCTTGCTGATGAGAGCCCTCAGCCAGGCCCCTCCCACCTGGTCACGATGGAGACCCAGCTGTGTGAGCCTGACAGCGTGGATGAAGATGACCCACAGCTGGCTCTGCTCAAGGACGCCCGACGCAGGAGGCAGTCAATCAGGAGTAAACAGAGGAAGGCAATGGGGCACTTCGGAAGGAGGCAGAGAGAAGCCACGCCCTGAACTGTATAAAAGGGGAATGCGTGGGAGGGCTGGTTTGCTGAAGGCAACCGCTTGATTAGTTCCTGTTTCATAGCTCCTGTTTCATGGTTGGTGTCTTGTTTTTCTCTGTTTTATGTTAATAAATTTGGCAGGCTTAATTCCAGCCTCTTGCCGTTTGTAAAGGGGATGTCCCTGCCTTTTCTGCAGGGCCGGTAGCATGCTGGTACAGAACAGTCCTGCTTAAGCAGGAGGTTGGACTAGAAGACTTTCCAGGAAACTTCCAACTTTATTATTCTGTTAAATGAAATTGGAAAATAATCCTTGACATGAGTTCATTTGTTGCCTATTTTTACTTCCTTATATAATCACCACAATTTTCTAAATATTACTGATGGGAAAGCTTCTTAAGAGATCACAAAGGAACTCCACACTTTGTCTCTTCAACCAAGGCCTGATGGTCCTTTCCACCTCTGTATTTAAGTATATCTACTGGATGCACGTATTTATTAGATGTTGTACTGTATAACTTTAATTTTGAGAAAAAGGTGAAAATTGTATGGCACCATATCTGGACAATAGATGGAGTAAAACATATTTATTTTGCATTTAAACATTTCTTTGCAAACTTAGGTTTCAGCAAAATGCATATAAAATTACAGCAATCATATCAGTTTAATACATCTTCCAAAACAGAGGTGTCAAATTCAATTTCACTGAAGATTGCATCAGCATTATAGTTGCCCTTAAAGGGCCAGGTGGGCATGGCTGGGTGGGCAGGGCCAGCTCAATGTTGCTCACATCAAGGGGCAGCTGTGCTGGGCCAGGCAAGGCTGGAAGGGGGGATCTGGAGGTCTCCAGTGGAAGAAGTCAAGACCAGGGTGAGCGCCAAAGCATTGTCCACCAGAGGAGCATCATCGTCCCCCAAGGAGAGTAAGCATAGCAGCAGCAGCCTCAAGGAGAAGGTAACCACAGTGGGGAACCCCTGGGGGAAATAGGCTGGGCTAGACTGCAGGGTCCCAGTGCCCCGGGAACTTGAGGGCTGGGCTGGGTGCTTTCCTTTTGCTGCCCAGGGCTCTGGGCAGCCCAGGGGACTGTCAACACTAACCAGGCACTCAGATCCTCCTCCAGGCAGGTCCACACCCAGTTTTCTCTCTGCTTGGGCTGTGGCACTCCATTGGCCCTGTGCCTCAGGAGTCAGAGTGAAGTTGTCTTTCTCCATGGGGTGGCTAGCACATTGCCAGATGCCTGGCCAAACCAGGCCATGGCTCCACATCCAACATAAGTTCCGCATTCCCCTTTCTGGCCCTGTCACATGGCAGAGTGGTCAAGCCCAGAGCCAGCCCCCACTGATGCTCAGCTTGTGCCCCCCCACACTCCTGTCTCCACACCTTTCATCCTAAAGGCCAGCTGGCAGATAGGACTAATGTGCTGCAGCTGCTGCCAGGCACTGCCAGGCACTATGCACTCACCGCCTCCTGTACACATGCCCCTGGCAGAGTGCAAGGCCAGGCTTGGGTGGGGCAGGGCTGAGGTGGCAGGAGGTGCCATATCCAGGGCACTCCATCAGGCCAGATCTAAACCCATTGCAGGCTGGATCTGGCCTCTGAGCCTTGAGTTTTACATGTGTGTTCAATAATATTAACAGCACTATTTATCAAGATGCGCTTTCATAGTAAAACATTGAGATCCAGTTTCACACTTTGCCATTTGGATGGCCTAGCATTGCTACGTTGCAGCAAAATTTGTTTCTTGTGCTTGCAGATTCTGGCAAATCACAACTACCATCTATTGGTGATGTAACAGATATTACTTTTCATTCAACCCTCCTAGTAGAGAATCATTATATCCAGACAATGGGAACACTCCTCTACTAAAGGAACAAAACTTTCTTTTCTCCATTTTATTTTGTTCTCCCTAGCTGCTTTCTAACATTTGTAAAACCAATTAATTTATTGAAAGAGATGGATTGATGATCTCTCCTTTAGAGGTAAGTTGTCCAAGTTATAGTTGAATCCTATAGGATGCAAGCTATAGTTGCATTCTGTAGCTAAAGTATAAGATATTTGTATGGCATATAGTGAACAACATGTAAGGATCATTATAGAACTTAATCTAAAGCTAATTGTGATTCTTGTCTACATACTGTAGATAGCCTTCATAGCCTTTAGGAAAGTCTGTAAGTTAGTCAAAGCAAAATTACTGCTGCACATCTCTTAGATTCTATATACCCACATACCATAAGACCCACAAATCAATAGGTATATGACCTGGGATTAGAAAGGGCTCCAGAGTATGACATTTTTCTTCCTAAACATTCTGACATAACAGCTTCAGTTAAAAACAAAATTTCAGGAACTACTAAGACGATGTTTTATCTTCACCAGCTTTAGGCATCAGCAAACTTTCCTGAACATTAAATTGTTTGTTTTCATGCTTCATTGATCCTGCACTTTTGTTGCTTTAAGTTTCTTAACTTTTGAAAAAAAAACTTTTTGAATTAGTTTTTGATGACTAAGTTTGCCTATTGGAAAATCATTTCTTTTTAAAAAAAGAACAACAAACAAAAGAACAAAGCTGAAATTCTAAGCACATTCATTTGGGAGTCATGTTCCAGACTCTACCAGGTTTATTCTTACGTAAATATTTAGAACTTTTAATAGGACCATTTTTGTACATTTCAAGTATATCAACATTTATAGTTCCTGTAAAGTCTGGTCTCATTTATTAGAGAGTAGCTCAATGTATATTTGTATTTATAATATACTGCTCAAAAAAATAAAGGGAACACTTAAACAACACAATGTATTTAATAGTAGGATGTCTTATCTTGTGTTCCCTTTATTTTTTTGAGCAGTGTGCATTTCTACAATGACTAGTGGGTTTATGATCAGGTAAGAAGGAGAAAACATCACATTCTAAGATTGTTCTTGGAAAGCTTCATCTCTGGTGATTAATTCTAGCCTGAGCCTCATTAGAGATAAGACTTTTCTTCATCCCTATTTGAATGCTAGTGAGAAGTCCTCGGTTATAAATGCTGGTGGAATACATTTTCAGAAATTCATAAACACAATATGGTTGTTCCATGGATTCACATGAGAAAATGTGAATCAAAAAGTGAATGGCTGTGCATGTAATATTTATCAGAAATATTTTAAAGCAATTATCTCATTGTTGAGTTCTGATTCTTACTCACCAAAAACGATGTGCAAACCTGAGGAAAGGTCGATTCAGTTTAAGAGGATACATGTAGGTCAATGCATGTTGTGAACTATATTTTGTCCTTTGAATCTAGATTTCTGAATAGTCTTTCAAAGTATCATGAGTAGAGTAGTCTGTGTACAGCCAGACAGAGGAAATCTCCAGAATTTTTCTTTCTATCAGTTCTCTTTCAATAAATTGGAAATGAATATCCATGAGAAAGTATTGCAGAGAAATTTTGTACATACTTTGCTATCGAATGGCAAAGAAATCAATGTGATTGAGCCAACATGTGTCAGATGATCTGTCACTTCCCTGCTTTCTCATCCTTTAAGAAGTAATCATGGAGGATATTTCCCAACAGTAATTTTTCAGTAGCAATTCTACCAATGCCACTAAAAGAACCTCTGCTTTTGACATGTACAATTTCTTCTATTTCTAGAGACATCCATCACATACAAATTAAAATAATTTCAAAAGTCTAATTATTCACAAACAAATAATAAGATATAAATATGGAATGTGAAAACTGTTTTCTCTGTTTCCTCCTCCTCCTCTTCCTTCTGTTTACTATTTTTAAAATATTTTAAAACAACAAAAAATAAAAAGCACCAGAAAAAAAAACAATGGCATAAATTAATTAATAACCAAGGGGAAAAAAGAAAGAAAGAAAGAAAGAAAGAAAGAAAGAAAGAAAGAAAGAAAGAAAGAAAGAAAGAAAGAAAGAAAGAAAGAAAGAAAGAAAGTTATAAATTGTGCTGTCTGAAGACCTGGGCAAAGATTCAGGCTTTAAGCCCTTTAAAATATCAGTTTGGTGGGAGACATTTGAAGGTGCAGACAAATAAAACTGGTCAGGCAGATATTATAGGAAACAGGCTGTCCCTCAAGTAACCAGATTCTATGCCATATAGGGCTTTATATGTAGTGACTAGCACCTTGAATCTCCCCCAAAGCAAGATGGTAAACAGTGAAACTGATAAAGGGAAAATATTACATGGGAATACGGAGACATGCCCATCACTGCTCACATAACTGCATTCTGGATCAGCTGAAGCTTATGAGTGCTTATGAGTGCTTCAAGGACAGCCCCAAATAAAGCACATTGAAGTAATCAAGCTATAAAGGGACCAAAGTATGAGTGACTATCTGAAAGCCTCCCTGAATTAGGAAATGGGACAGCTGGCATACCAGATAAAGCTGGACCCAAACCTTTCTGGGCAGAACCTGTGAGTCCAGGAAGTATTGAATGGATTGATAGAAAACCTTGATAGCCTCATTTGGCTGGGGAGGGATGGCATATCTTTTACCACCACTGATATAATTGGTATCATCAACATACTGATTATACCAAACCATGGACAGATGGATGACCTCACCAGCATTTCTGTGTAGATGTTAAAAAGGAGGCAAGAAAGACTAGAATTCTGTAGTGCCCCGCAAACCCAGATTGTTGGGGGCAATAAGCTGACTTTGTAATAATGCCACTTGGGCCCCCCCGAAAGCCAGGCATATACATAGAATGAAGGCTATTGCTAAGTACATTGATTTGTGCTTAGATTGTAAGCCGCCCTGAGTCTTCGGAGAAGGGCGGGATATAAATGGGATTAAAATTAAAATAAAATAAATAAAATGAGGGGCCTAGGGAACAATGTTTCTCTTCTAACCAAAACTGAATAGATCATAAAATTGGGTCCCTGATTCACAAGGCATAGAGTTGGCTGAGAAGTCTTGATTGTCCTTAACAAATGGTGTATGTGCATAAGGATTGTGCTATGAATCAAACTGAGGTTAATGGAGACAGCCAGTCAATCTTTAATACTCTTCTATTCTATATTGCATGTTATTGAGTCGTGGTGGCACAAAGGTTAGTCTAAGTGCTATTGCTATTACTATTGCCTCATGAGAAACATGTAGGGCACACAGAGGAGAAAGACCATCAGATTTCAAGAATATTCTGATATTAAATTGTAGTCATATCCTCTTTTTTTTGTTCTTCTTCATGTATTTCCAAATCGGGGCTTACAAATTCAGAGGTTTTAAACATTGACAGAAATTTGAATTAAGATGGCAGGCAAATGAACATTTCTACCTGCCCAATTATTCTGTCTGAACGTTTTAAGATAGTTAATGATGACAGTAGATTAAAATATAAGACTTTCATTTCAAACTTCTCTGGCTTGTGCTAGTTCTGGGCATATATGCTATTGTTGCTCTCTATGAATAAGAGTCCACAACCTTCAGATGTTTTATTTTGATTCCAAACACTGCAATTTGCTGTGGTAAACATGTCAAAGCAGCTGAACAAGATTCCAGTAATGACACTGACATTTTTTATTTTATTTTTTGCTCCTGCAACTGATCATTTTCACGATATTCTTGCAGTGCAGATTTGTCAAAAAAATCCCCCACCTTAATTATTGAAATGGAACATAAGCATAAATCTGATTTGTGTGAAAGAGAATAAAGCATCCTGATAAGGTACCTAGAATCCTTAATTGAGATGGGAGGCTCTAATAAATAAATACATGCATACAGCAATGCTTGCTGATTCTACATCCTGTTTCAATGATACTGAGCCAACTAACTGATTTGAAAGGGATAAGAATACATGTCTCTTTAGTTTATTCTCTTGAACATTTTGCAAAACATGGTTTGTAGTATCACTATTCAGTTTCTCCTCTTTATTTTTTTTATTCTTCTTTACTAGCATTCCTTAATGAAAATAAGTATCAGTTGAGCAAAAACAACAATTTCTCCATAACATATAATTCATTTCTACAATACATCTGGATGAGCTTCAATGAGAAATAAAAGGAAAACACAATTAGGAAAATTCATAGCCTTTAAATGAAACAGATCCGTAAATGGTGATCATCATTAGCCCATTTATTTTTTCCCCCTGAAATGTAGCTGCTTGAATAACAAATTTGCAGTATTTAAAATTTTAAATACTTGATAAGCATCCAATGTCTTTTTTGGTCATGTGATACTTTTCCATTGATTCCATTAGTCAATGTAGTCCCTTTTCTACATTATTCTATTAGTAAAAATTGAAAGTAAAAAAAATAAAAAGTGCAAGACTATTCTGTAAATATCTGATAAATATATGCTCTGAAGGAGATGATGTTAGAGAATGGGTTAATCTGGAATTGTTATACAGTAAATATACTGCTCAAAAAATAAAGAGAACACTTAAACAACACAATGTACTGTATTTAATAGTAGGATGTCTTATCTTGTGTTCCGTTTATTTTTTTGAGCAGTATATATTCTCTTATTTAAGAATATATTTCTTTGAACAGGGCCACCTAAACTTAGCTAGTCCTTCATAAACTAGGGTAAATTTTAAAAGTTTCTATCATAAATTCCCATTTTTTAAGAAATGTTCCTGTTTAAATGAAGCTGCTGTTGTTATTGCCATTGTTGTATTTATTATGAATGTAATGTATAAACACAGATACAGTGTCCAGAGAAAGGAAGATATTATGCAGTCTAATTTACTTGAGTTGATACTGCATATGGTTGCCACCTGCTGCTTTTTCTTGCAAAGCAGCAAATAAAAGCTACTCTGCTATATAACATTAGACATATGTTGCAATCACTTAATAATTCTCACTTTTATAGGATGTACTGTACTCTACCAGAAGATATTAAGGATGCAGGAATTGTCTAGCGAGCCCACATCAATTTTCTGATAAAGAGTTAATTGTAAGGCAGGTGAGAACCAAAATAAATAGAAAGGGATAAAAATAATAAATCCAGCAATTAGCTTAGGGGTATTATTATTATTATTATTATTATTATTATTATTATTATTATTATTATTATTATTATTATTATTATTATTTAACAGTCATCAAAGTACAAGGGGAAAGCTGTCCTTTTAATGTATTGCTGTAGTAGCACAATATGAAAATATGAGCAAAGTTTGGTTAAATAAATCTTGCTTTCAAATAGGAAAAATGCATCTGTCTTTTTTACATAGTGATTCATATGGAAAAGGTTCATCATCCAGAATTACCAACACAAGATTTTTAATCTTTCAATAACTATAGATTTTGTACATAGAAATGCAACAGACATATATCTACTTACATAACTGTGTTTTCAGTACATAGGTAAAGGTAAAGGTAAAGGTTCCCCCGCACATGTGTGCTAGTCGTTTCCGACTCTGGGGGCCGGTGCTCATCTCCGTTTCAAAGCCGAAGAGCCAGCGCTTGTCTGAGGACGTCTCCGTGGTCATGTGGCCGGCATGACTAGATGCCAAAGGCGCACGGAACGCTGTTACCTTCCCACCGTAGTGGTCCCTATTTTTCTACTTGCATTTTTACGTGCTTTCGAACTGCTAGGTTGGCAGAAGCTGGGACGAGTAACAGGCACTCACTCTGTTACGCGGCACTCAGGATTCGACCCGCCAAACATAGAAACCTTTAATTTGTTATTACTTTAATTTTTGTTCAAATTTTGTGGTCCCATGTTCCACCAATTCAAGAGAGGCAGCCCTGTGAATTTGTATATAATTGAGAATGGAAATACCTCCCATTGCAGTTTAGGAGGCATGAAAATTCTTCAGAGTTATGGCTGAGTAGTAGTTTCAAAAAATGTACCACAATTATATAATAGAAATATAAGGGTATCCTACCAGTGCAAACCGCATTATGAAAATAGTGCATTGGACTTGCATCATTCTTTGTTCAAAGGTTTTGTGCAGATCAGCATATTGTATATTGTAAGTTTGTAGAGTAATGGCATATACTGTGGAGGGCTACTTACATTACGACCTCAACATACAACCACAATTGAGCCCAAAATTTCTGTTAAGTGAGGCATTTGTTAAGTGAGTTTTGCTCCATCTTACAGCCTTTCTTGCCACAAGTGAATCATTGCAGTTGCTAAGTTAGTAACCCAGTTAAGTGAATCTGGCTTCCCCATTGACTTGTGCAAAGGTCACACAAAGTGATCACATGACCCTGGGACTTAGCAATGGTCATAAATATGAACCATTTGCCAACAATCTGAATTTTGATCACATGATTATGGGGATGCTGCAAAGGTCATAATTGTGAAAAATGGTCACGAGTCACATTTTTCACTGCCGTTATAACTTTGAATGGTCACTAAATGAATTGTTGTAAGTTGAGGACTGCCTGTATTGTGGTGGAGAAAAAAATCACCTAACTGAAGAGGATCCAATAATCATTTCATGAAAGGTACCGGCCATTTGTAGGAATACTGCAGAGTCAAGAGCACCAGAAACTAGTCAAAAGCATTCTTATACAGGAATAATGAGACTGCAGATAAACACATATCTGACCATTGGCAAAGAATTTTCAGCTAATAAGAAGTGTAGATGGAGGTACATAGAAGTCTCATTCTTCCTTTAAAGTGTGAACGAAAACTATCTGTCCATGAATTCCACTTGAAACAGGATTGGTTGTGTGAACATGCCTGTCTTTGAGAATCTTATAGTTTATGATGACACATAGTTTATCAACTAAAAGCCACCCATTGATGGAAGAAAGGTTATCAGATGATATATGTTTTTTTGAGAATAATTGCAGTATCTCCCTGAACGGTCTGAAAAGTTGTGGTATTCATTCTAGGAAGATGGTTTAGGGAAGGTGGTCTTCCAGAGCTAGATACATTGACTTTTACATAAAACAGGCAAACAAAGACAAAGATATTGAAAGGCCTTTGTACCCTAGGTAGGGAAAATGAAGACGGAATATAAAACAGTAAAAAAAAAATCCCATAGTATAGGTTGGCACTTATGTTAAAAACCGAATACACTAGGAAACCTGCAAACAAAATAGTGATTATTAGGAAAAGGCACATTATTAGGAAAAGGCACCCAAAAAAATCTGCTGTAAAAAATATCTAAAAATAAATGCAATTTACATTTTCTTGAAAAACGTGACCAAATGGAATAAAGGTTAACAACAATAATAATGGATAAGATATAGATTTATTTCTATATCTTGGGGATATACTGCAATTGAATAGGTGTTGATTTGTGAATCATTTTAGGATTTTGGAATTCATTACAATTGCTTTTCCTTTTGTGTCTTGTTAAAATGCACTTGAGAATACACTGAACTTGTTAGTGTCTGCTGCATAGTTATGTTTTCTATTACAGTGTCTGTTTGTGGTCTCCATGGACACTTTGACTCAGAAGTTAGTTAATTTTCAGTCTATGGTGATGAATTTGCTGTGTTGTTCTGCAAAAGTACTTTTATATTTCTTTCTGAATTGTGCTTAGATCTCCTTTTCTTTCTTTTTTTAGTGCACCATGGTATAAGAGCCTTGGTGGAGCAGTGGGCTAATGCCTCCTTAAGTAACACCAGCTGCCTGCAATTAGTGCAGGTTCGCATCCCACCAGGCTCAAGGTTGACTCAGCCTTCCATCCTTCCCAGGTAGGTAAAATGAGGACCCAGATTGTTGGGGGCAATTAAGCTGACTTTGTAATAATGCCACTTGGGGTGTGTGTGAAAACCCTAACAAGCAGGCATATACATAGAATGAAGGCTACTGCTAAGCTTGTAGGCCGCCCTGAGTCTTCGGAGAAGGGCGGGATATAAATGAAATTAAAATAAAAATAATAAATAAATATGTTTGCTGACACGTAGTATATGTAAAACAGTTACATGAAATATGTGAAGAAAAAAATGAAAGCTTTATTTCTAATTTTGAATATTATATATGAAAATGAATTCTATTGTTCATTCTGTTGTTCATAGAGGGATGACAATTCCATACATAAATGGAGTTTCAGAGGCAACAGCAAGAATATTGGCACCACACAACATTAATGTGGCACACCGGCCAAACCAGACACTCTGTATCAAGTTGATGTGCCCAAAAGAACAACTATCTGAAAAAGAAAAATCATCAGTAATCTATAGGGTGAGATGCAATGACTGCCAATATAGCTATATCGGAGAAACATCCAAACAACTAAAGAATCCATGAACATAAGCTTGCAATAAAAAGACATGAACAATATTCACAAATATGGACACATATGGTCGATAAAAACCACTCCTTCGACTTGGCAGGGGCACAGACCATTTCCCAAGACACCTCCAAAGGAGGCAGATTACTTAAGGAAGCCTGGTTCTCAGATAAATTTACAATTAATCACCACATAGAATTGCCACCTGCCTACCAGGCATTAAAGGCACATCAACAGCAACAGAAAGGTCTACCCATGATAAAAAGGAGAGAAACCAAAAGAAATCAAAGTTGGCCAACCAGGACACTGGAAGAGTTATCTAAAACACAACAACCCACTGAGCCTGAAAAACAGGAACAGATGACAAACAATCATGCAATAACTCCCGAAGATCGGAGGTGGATAGAGCAAGGGAAGAGAAGACAATGTCAAGCACATGCACAAACAGATGGAGAGCACCCAAAAGACAGGAGCTTAACAGGAATGGATAGATGGACAGGCACAATGAACAGATGAATGTGACCATCCCAAGGCAAGGAAAATAACCAGCAAACGTGTAACCCATTGAAAGAAATACAGCAAACAGAGGATAATGCGACTCATAAGAAAAAGAAGATGCCGATCATGCAACAACTAGCCGAGAAGACAAGGAATGATTGGAAAACAACCCCAATTGAACAGATATGGGGGAACCAAGGAAAGAAAGCCCCACAACACACATACACACCAAGACACAAAGAATGTCCAAATACAGCAAGATCAACTAAATCAGATGGCAGAAAGCAAGGGTGGCATATAAATAAACAAAAAAAAACATTGGGGTGGCTAGTCCAGGGATCAGATAAAGATCAGTGGATAAGCACTGAAAAAAGTCATACGTGCAAGTGAATCGGGGTGAGGAGCTGTTTGCAGAAATCATGGAAGGGAGCCAAGAGGGAAACCCAGGCATAGCACAGAATGGCCAATCACAAGCAAGGAGGGTAGAGAAGGAGGACACAGAGAACAAGGAAATACAAATACCAACAGCTATGACACTGGATGAGGAACAACAAAAGAAAACAAGATCAGTTAAGGTAGTCAAACCAAAACAAATAGGGAGGAGAAAGTTTTTAAAAAAGGGACAGTAAGACCGGATTGAAAGGGAAGTGATGTGAGACAGTCAGAACAATCACCATTGGCTAGAGCAAGGTCCGTCACATGGCCAAAGAGCAGAGCGGGGAACCAAACAGGCTTACCAACAGTTTTTCAAATCTTCAGTGCTTTCTCTGATGATGCTGGCAGAGGACCAGCGAAAGCTTAGATTAGGTAGATATGCTTTAAAGAGTTACTCTTTATTGCTTATTATGATCTTTTAGCAATAAACAACTGTTTTTTATCCATTCTGGTGTTCAAACATTTTATACTTTAAGTAAATATGCCTGGGATTCGTATTTTTAAAATTATTAAGTATAAAGATGTCGAGACTCTAGAAAGGGTACAGAGAAGAGCAACAAAGATGATTGGGGGACTGGAGGCTAAAACATATAGGGAACGGTTGCTGGAATTGAGTATGTGTAGTTTAATGAAGAGAAGAGTGAGGGGTGACATGATAGCAGTGTTCCAATATCTCAGGGGCTGCCACAAAGAAGAGGGAGTCAAGCTATTCTCCAAAGCACCTGAAAGCAGGACAAGAAGCAAAGGATGGAAACTAGTCAAGGAGAGAAGCAACCTAGAACTAAGGAGAAACTTCCTGACAGTTAGAACAATTAACCAGTGGAACAACCTGCCTCCAGAAGTGGTGAATGCTCCAACACTGGAGGTTTTTAAGAAGAGACTGGACAGCCATTTGCCTGCAATGGTATAGGGTTTCCTGCCTGAGCAGGGGGTTGGACTAGATGACCTCCAAGGTGCCTTCCAACTTATTATTATATATGTATGTGCTTGTGCTTGTGCGAGCAAAATGTGATCGGAGCTGTCGTCTCTCTATAAATACTGGTGTGGGTGTGTGTGGTGCTGGCTTTGTTGCTATAAACGGGTTGGTTGGCTGTGTTGTTACATATTGATTGGTTGATGGGGTTATTGTTTGTGGATTACTCGGCTGTTTTGTAACATCCTGTGTGGCTGAGATGTTGGCTGTGTGCCCATTAGTCTTTTGTGTTGTAACGACTTGGGTGATGGTCTGTGTGATGGCATCCTGAGCTATAGTGTAGTGATATTCTGAGTTCTGGGTTTCAACTTCCTGGGTGGTTGGATGTGTTGTGACATCCCGAGCTTTAGTATTGTAATGTCCTGAGTTCTGTGATGTAATGTCCTGAGCAGAAGGCTGTGGTGTAACATCCCGGGCTCTGGTTTGGCTCCGAGTTTGCGTTCTGGCTTTGTGTTCATGGCATGTGTCAGTTTGCTTTGTGTGGTGGTCGGGAGTGGGTGCAGCAGCTGGAGATGCCACCATGGTTTGGCTTCTGGATGGTGGTTCCATTTTGTCTATGGGGTAGGTTTGGGTTTGAGTCTGGTGAGGATGATTGGTGGTGGCGTCTTGTGTTGTGGGTCCGGTGTCAGTTTTTGTGGCTGGGACTCGTTTGTTGACTAGGGCTAGTTTCCAGATGTGTGGTAGGCAGGAGGTATCATCACGTTTATTCATGTTGTGGGGGTGTTTCTCTATTTCGATGGTTTCCATAATTATTCTCTTATTGTAGTGTTCAGTTTTGGAGATTAATTTTATTCCTTCAAAGTCAATTTCATGTCCTGTTGCTTTAAGGTGCTGGAAAGTTTTTTCTTCTTTTCTGACTGCGTTCATGTGTTCTGCGATACGTGCATTTATTCTCCTATTAGTTTGTCCAATGTATGTGGCTGGGCAGATTTTGCATGGTATTTTATAAACTCCTTGGTTTTCAAGCCTGAACTTGTCTTTGGGGTTTCTTAAGATGTTGGCTATTTTTTGGTCGGTGCCGAAGGCTGTCTTGATATTGTGTTTGTGTAGATTTTTGCTGATTTTATCTGTGGTGCCTTTAGTGTAGGGGAGGAGGGCGATGCCGTTGTCCTGTTCTGTATCTTGGTTTTTGGCGGGTGTCTCCCTTTGGATTAGGTTGGTAATAGTGTTTCTCTGGAATCCATTGGAAATTAATACGTTTGTGAGAGTGTGTAATTCGGTTTTTAGGTGGTCTTTGTCGGCTAGGCGTTTGGTTATGTAGATGAGGGTCTTTGCTACAGAGTTGATCTGTGCTGGGTGGTGATGGGATTTTGCGTTTAAGTAGCAGTTGGTGTGTGTTTTTTTCTGGTAGATGCTGTGTCCTAGGGAAGCATTGGTTTTTTTGTAGATTAGGACATCCAGAAAGGGGAGTTGGTTGTTGGCTTCTATTTCCATAGTAAATTGTATTTTGGGGTGTAGGCTGTTGAGATGTGTGAGGAAGTTGTCTAGTTTTTCTTTCCCATGTGACCAAATTACGAAAGTGTCATCTACATATCTAAGCCAGAGTTTGGGTTTGTGTTCAGATTTGTCTAAGGCATTGGTTTCAAAGTGTTCCATGTATAGCTTTGTGATGACAGGTGAGAGAGGTGATCCCATAGGTGCTCCTTCTATCTGTTTGTATCTTTGTCCATTGTGGCTGAAGTATGTGTTGGTTAGGCAGCGGTTGGTCAGATCTAGGATGTGCTTAGGGGGGTTGTATTTGTTTTGGATAGCTGTCAAGGCTTCTTTAATAGGCACTTGGGTGAAGAGGGATATGACTTCGAAGCTCACAAGTAGGTCACTGGGTTGCAGGTTTTGTTTCTTTATTGTTTCTATGAAGTGGAGTAAGTTTTGTACGTGTGAGGTGATGGATTTTGTGTAGCATCAGTACTATTACCAAAACAAATTGTTTCAATCCAATTGAACACCAGGGATATAGTTGTGGGGGAAAGACCTGGGAAAGGGGAAAGTAAACAGGCAGTTTTGGCAGCCAAACCTCAGATCTGGCCTTTTCTATCTTGTAACCACTTGCCGTTAGTAAAAGTATTCCTTTCACTATGAATGCAGTCAAAGGCTCTTTCTAAATGATCAAGTCAGGACAAGTCCTACATTTACAACATTTTTTCCAAAAAAACCAGTGTTTATTTAATGACCACAGAATTTGCTTAATGGCCCTAGCATTCACTTTATGACTGCCATGTTTGCTTAACAACAACAGCAAAAAGAGTCATAAACTTGGGTCCACTTACATACTGACCCACTTTATGACTGTCACAACTTATGACCATAATCATGGGCTTAATTACAATAGTAACTCAAGGATGACCTCTATTGTATTAGTCCAAGTTAAAATTGCTTTTTGTGAGATGTCCAGCTATGCAACTTTAATTAATAAATGAAAAAATATAATTTTTCTATCTTTTTTCCTCTAAGAGGAGGAAAGGAAAAGATTGTGTATCCCAACTTCAAGCGTATCAAAGTTTAAGATTGTCTAAAGTGTTTTGGATTGTTTTGGTGTCAATTTTATTCTTAAAGCATATGGAACCCATTATGGAGTTGATTCTGTTATTCTGCTTTTGAGGCAAGACTGTGTCTGCTTTCCATTTTATCAAGCAGTGTTTCAGCTTTTATATTGATTTTCTGTTGCCAAAGAACACTTTCTCCGTTTTCACTTATAGTTCTTGGCTCAGACCAAGAAATGCAACTGGGTGAAAGATGAAACATGCTACTCTGTCAAATCAATGGTTCATCTATATCAGTAATGTTTCTCTTATAATAGTTAAAATCCAAAATAGATGCAGAATGAAACAGACCAGTTAAAAACAAATCAGATCAAGATTTTCTTCTATCAAAAACTTGGCTATATTATTATTGGCCATC
Organism: Vipera ursinii; assembly: GCF_947247035.1. Taxonomy (NCBI): domain Eukaryota; kingdom Metazoa; phylum Chordata; class Lepidosauria; order Squamata; family Viperidae; genus Vipera; species Vipera ursinii. Next base: position 82,238,479 of record NC_139512.1, read on the forward strand.
CTATGAAAGCTGCAATTAGAAAATTGTGGAAATATAGCTTTCCAATTTAGATACAAGCATACATTAAAAGACAGACTGGGACTTGGAATTAGCATACAAAACTTCTCATATTAATTCAAATTTCTCCTTGATTTTAGAGCTTTGGAGAATACAATTTGATGAGACTGTAAACTCCAAAATCAGCTGTCTATGAAGGAAGAGTGACTATTAAAGTATCTGAAGACTAATGGGGATATGTTTTCAGCTTTTTGTGTATAAGAAATTGTTTACTCTTTTTTTCCTGGACTGAATTGTTCTGTTTCCTATACCAAATTTCTTTTAGAAACTTTCTTCCAGATTCTGTAGAACTGAAAAATCAATTTATATTCCTTTAAATCTCATATAATTCTTTTGTATATTATGCTTTTTCTATGGATCAGTATCTACCTCTCCTAAGAATGATAAGAATATATTAAAATGTTGCTTTCCTTACCCAGTTTAACAGCATAATTCCTGATTGAAGCATTTTTACCTCATGTTTTATTGCAATTCATACAATATTTTGGGTCTCAGGCAATAATCAATAGAAAGTTCAGAAAATACTGTGCAATTTAGCTGGATGATAGTTTCTTATTTTAGTTTACTATTTTATATAATTGATAAAATGCAGATTTATAGTCATGCTCTACAGATTTATGGATTGTAATTCTGTACAAAAACTCTCTGTCTGTCTGTCTCTCTCTGTCTCTCTTTGTGTGTGTGTGTGTGTGTGTGTGTGTGTGTGTGTGTGTGTGTGTATCCAGATTGGCTATAATAAGAATAGAAACTCCATTTCTTTTCTCATATTAGATATGATTATTTAATAATTATTGCTTACTGATTTGATTTTAAAATAATGTTAGAGTGCTAAATCAATATATAGTATACACATAGTGCATTACATAGTATTAATCTAGAATTACTTTGAAATTTCTTATTTAACTTTTAAATTTTCCTTCCTTCCTTCCTTCCTTCATTCCTTCCTTCCTTCCTCATTGCATTTATAAATATCTGCATGGTGGATATTTATTAACTGAACTAAATGGTAAGTATGTACCATATGTAAGGTAAAAGCCAGGTGATCTGTCATTATGTCTAAGCTTTGAGATTTTGTTGTCCTTATCCAAATATCAAGACTGGGGTTGACGGCTGAATAAGAAGTTCCTCCACAGTATTATTTGGCAAGTTTGTTCTGGGCATGTGAGTTTTTAGTTGTACGGAATGACAAATTGTTCAATACTTAAATATAGTGAACAGAAAGTCTTTTTCCTTAACCCTTCAAATTATGCTAAAGAAAGCAGACCCATCCCAACATTTCTTTTCTAGAAACCAACAATCATAAGAGGTTCCTCAGTCTGATTTGCTGAATTTCAGTGGGATTTATGCCATGGGAAATTTCATTGGTTTAACAAATGCTTAAAAGAGAGGGGTAGAGAGAGAGAAAAGGAGGAGTGGGGAGAAGATGAAGTTGGGATTTTTTAAAAAGAAATTGGCTAACCCAGCTTGAATTCTGATGAAAGGAAGATGATTCCATTTTAAAGTACAACATAGGGGGTAATTTTCATCATAATAGACAATAACAGATCATGGTAAATTTTTGACACTCCAGTTTAAAAAGTAAAGAGACTTTCTTTGTCCAGGGGAGCATTCAACTATCAGCCTCTCATATGCATTGTGTGGTGGCAGACAGATTACATTAGGCTACTGTAAGTAGCTTTACTTCTTAATTGACTCTGCCTAACAATCAATTTTTGTTTCCACAGGCTTTACTTATTTAAATGTGAGACTAACCTTTCTTCCAATCTACTGCCAATGAAAAGCAGATCAATATGTTATAATTAATAATGACATCTTGTACATATGGATTAATCAGACTTAATAAGTGGATATGACTTGTAACCCGAACCTTAATTCTTAGAATTGAGAGAAATAGTAGTGGCCCTCCTTAACAAATCATATGCCCTACCACTATGTAAAGATATAATCATTTAGCATATGGTAAAAAGAGTAACTGCGAGTAATTTTATCTGGGAAAGAGTAAACAATTCCCTAGCCCTTGGAGCCAGTGTTAGAGTTGGACAGCCAAGCATTAATTCAATTATTAGACTTTCAAATTAAAATTGCAAAATCTTAAGCAAGATTTGCTGAAGACAATAACGTTTTATAAACTTCCATTAATACACGAAGTGCAGTAGCTGAAGACCACCAAAAAACAAAAAAAACAAAAACAAAACTAGAGCAGTGCTGAGCTTCAGACTGAGCCTCACTGAAGATATCCATTCATTCCTGACATAAGGCAAATAACTGAAATAAACAGAGAGGTGGGGAAAACTTCTCTGGAATCTGTCCATGGTGCTGAAAGCCCTACATTCTTTTTCTAGGTCTATGGATTTCAAACTTGCTTCTTTCTTCTAGTTCCCTTGAGCATCTTGCTCCATACACTGCCCCTCCTCTCCTCCCTCCCCCCCTCTCCTTCTCTCTCACACACACATACACACACACCACAAATAGTATTCTGAGGTCCTCTTTTCACCATCTGCCACAAACCACTTGGTAGATTTTATGGAGCTTCTTTTGTAAAAGATTTTTGTATGCATCTCAAGTGCAATTGATGTAATTTCTTCATAGTGATTAGGAATGTGTTTTTTTCCCCAAAAATGTTCTCCCTTCTCTCTTTCTCTTACTCTTGATAAATCACAGCAACAGTTCTAACTTTATCCCAAAAAAAATTCAAAACACGGAAAGATGCAAAACATTATTGCCAGCTAGTCTGCCCATAATTTTCAAAACCAAATTAAACACCTTTGCAAGATGGTGAACTCAATATAACTCTGGGTAGCTAACATCTTTCTACAAACAGCCTCAGTCACACCTTCCATAGCATAAAAGCTTTACATTTGCAAATAAGTAAATATTTACAGAATGTTAGCATTTCTCTTAATGATGTAGTTCTTCTTTTCAAAAATGCATCAGTCAACCAATGAAGGATTTAAAAGATCATAGATGTTTAATTAATCAATCAATCATGAAATGAATAAATACATATGAATAAGTATGCTGAAGAGTTTGCCAACATCCTGTTAATTGACATTTGTTTGCATATATTGTTTAAGAAGCTAATTTCATAGAAATCAAAACTCAGAGATGAAAATATACAAATTTAATAAAGCATATTGCTTAACAATATATAAAAGACCACATTAATGTTCTAATTTATGTATTTGATTTATTTGATTAAAAATTTAACATATTCAGCAAAGAATCTGTTAACATACTCTCAATTCAAGTTCAAGTTCATGTTTTTTTTTGCCTGATTTATGATTGGTTTTATTTACTTATTTACGTTCTCTGTAAGCCAATTTAAAGAGAGGTGTCCCATCCAATCCCCAGGTCACTAGGTCTTTGTAGATTATCTCTAGCATCCTGTTAAATTTATCCAGGCATGATGATAGATAGACTTTCCATACAGTAAATTTAACTCTGAATTCAGTAACAGTAGAAGTTTTTCTATTTACAAGACGTTGTTTTATTTCAGAGAATAAAAATAATCATATTCACAGAAGACCTGCCTATTACAGAATATACAAATTAAGATATGTACAGTACGTATATGTAGAGTATGTATGAATGTATTTATTTATGTACAGTGTGTATGTATGTGTGTGTATATATATTGATATATTTATAAAAATATAAACATATACACATATATAGCAACAAAGATGATTAGGGGACTGGAGGGTAAAACATAAAGAATGGTTGCTGGAATTGGGTATGTCTATTTTAATAATAAAAAAAGGACGAGGGGTGACATGATAGCAGTGTTTCAGTATCTCAGGGGTTGCCACAAAGAAGAGGGAGTCAAGCTATTCTCCAAAGCACCTGAAGGCAAGACAAGCAACAGATGAAAACTGACCAAAGAGAGAAGCAACCTAGAACTAAAGAGAAATTTCCTGACTGTTAGAACAAGTAATCAGTGTAACAACCTGCCTCCAGAAGTTCTGAATGCTCCAACACTGCAACTTTTTAAGAAGAGATTGGACAGCCATTTGTCTGAAATGCTATAGGGTTTCCTTTCCTGAGCAGGGGTTTGGACTAGAAGACTTCCAAGATCCCTTCCAACTTATTATTATTATTATTATTATTATTATTATTATTATTATTATTATTATTATTATTGTTGTTGTTGTTGTTGTTGTTGTTGTTGTTGTTGTTGTTGTTGTTGTTGTTGTTGTATTATTCATAAAATATTTAGGACTTTTAGGAGCAGAAGCTTAAGTGCCCACAAGGATTATTATCCTACTTGTTAATTATTACTGGTCCATAGTGTGTCAGGGCACCAACTGTCACTGCTGCCTTAAAATAAGTAAAGAAAAGAATGAGGAAGAAGACTGTTTTCTTCTTTTTTTGTAAATCGCCCAGTTTGGCATAGCAATGTAATCAATTTATTTCTTGTTTGGGGAGAAAAGGAAATGAATTGCCTCATGGCCAAAACTGATCATGTTAAAGTAACTTTCATTTTTTCTGCTATTTATTTGATAGATTTTACTTTAAATATATAGTCCCATCTAATTGAAGTGATTGTTCCCTACACCATATTTATCCAAATATATTTCATAACAAAAGGAAATGCTTCCTGCATGTGAAAGCAACCTCATGTATATTTCTTAATTAATGTTTCAATAGTTGGCAAAGGATACTTTGCAAAGCTCATCCAATGATTCTGACTGTAATTAAGCTTTGAGTAAATGACATGGAGCTTCTTTCTTTTTCCTCATAACATGGCTTCTGTCGCTAGAAGAAAACAATAGCAACAATGCCAGGCTGTCTTTTGTTTCCCCTCAATTGGCGCTCTCTTTAATTAATAGAAGGTTAAAATAACACAGTAATAATCAGCTTATTGGATTTTAAAGCATGTGACACCTAGTCTATTTATTATAATGACATTTATGAAAATGGCTTGATGCCTATCATTATAATTACAGAGATTGAACAGAAGGTATAAAAGCCTCCTGTAAGGAACCCAAGGGATGCTATACAACTAGGATCTGTTAAGATGCAAGGGCAAACTAGACTACAACAATGAAAGACAATAGAGGCATGAAGGGCATTGATTTAATAGAATGCAGAAACTCAGTACAGCACAGGACCAATCCTGACACTTTGTTCTATGATGCTAATGCTAACATCCTCACACATTAAATGGACTTTTTGGACATTCACTCAGTTAATACTCTTTTTCACCATGCATTTTAGAATAATTACTAACAAGGTGGGCTTATTATAAAGACAGTTAATAAAAATAACCAAAACAGTAATTATACCTGGAAAATAGACTCTACCCATGGGATAAACAGAGTTCTATTTCATCAGGTAAAATCTGTTTATGTAAATCCAAATAAAATGGAACAGTTAATTCTGTTATTAATTCTTGTATAATGTTAGCAGGCTCTTATCAAGTAAATAAAAGTATGGAATGTAGAGAAGAGCAGTTCAATTTTATTACTGAATATTCATTATTATTTATCCAGAAATCTATCAGAAAACTAAATAAATATATAATGGCCCATTTTGTTTTTCAAGTCTCCAGATTAAATGTCTCTCTTCTTAAATTAAAAAGGTAAAGGTTCCCCCGCACATGCGTGCTAGTCGTTTCCGTCTCTAGGGGCCGGTGCTCATCTCTGTTTCAAAGCTGAAGAGCCAGCGCTTGTCCGAGGACGTCTCCATGGTCATGTGCCCGGCATGACTAGACGCCAAAGGCGCACGGAGCGCTCTTACCTTCCCACCGTAGTGCTCCCTATTTTTCTACTTGCATTTTTACGTGCTTTCGAACTGCTAGGTTGGCAGAAGCTGGGACTAGTAACAGGCACTCACTCTGCTACGCGGCACTCGGGATTCGACCCGCCAAACTGCCAACCTTCTGATCGACAAGCTCAGTGTCCTAAACCACTGAGCCACCGTGTCCCTTCTTCTTAAATTAATGACTTTTAAAATATCTACATCTATTGACCTGTCCTATCCTGTACTATTAACGTAGGCTTATTTAAAATTCAGTAGGAATATTTAAAATACTTCGATTGAAATAAAAAGGAATTAACGTTGGGTTGAAACTAAACATTAAGAAAACCAAGATCATGGCATCCAGCCCTCTCAATTCCTGGCAAATAGATGGGGAAGAAATGGAGGTAGTGACAGATTTTATTTTCCTGGGCTCCAAGATCACTTCTTATGGGGACTGTAGCCAAGAAATTAAAAGACGCTTGCTCCTCGGGAGGAAAGCCATGGCAAATCTAGACAGCACACTAAAAAGCAGAGACGTCACCCTGTCAACAAAAGTGCGTATAGTCAAGGCTATGGTCTTCCCAGTTGCAATGTATGGTATTGAAAATTGGACCATAACAAAGGCTGAGGGCCAAAGAATTGAGGCCTTTGAACTATGGTGCTGGAGAAGACTCCTGTGAGTCCCTTGGACTGCAAGGTGATCAAACCGGTCAGTCCTAGAGGAGATCAACCCTGACTGCTCTTTAGAAGGCCAGATCCTGAGACTAAAACTTAAATACTTTGGCCACCTAATGAGAAGGAAGGACTCACGGGAGAAGAGCCTAATGCTGGGAAAGATTGAGGGCAATAGAAGAAGGGGACAACAGATAATAAGGTGGGGTCCTAAAGGGGAAGTATCAGGCTGGAGATGGTTAATGGACCAATGTCTATGGAGATTCTCAGTCATCCAGGTCATGGTTGTGCTGAGGTCTAGGTCATTTAGTCACCAAGCCTTGGCTGTACCCCCTTTGCCCCCAGCCACCTGCCACAGCAGATTTACAGCCAGCTTTTCTCCTCTGCTGGTCATTCTCCACAGCAAATGCCCCTCCACCCCTGCCCCTTCAATCCCTTCCCATTCGCCCAGACATTGTTTGACTTGGGCATTTTGCTACACGGAACAAATAGCCCCCAGTCAATTGGGTGGTTGGCAGCAATGATGACACTGGGTGGAAGATGAGCAAGAGGATTCTGGGAGGGCAGTGTGCAGTATGATCAGTGGCAGGGTTGGGGAGATAGCAATATTTGCTGTGGCACATGGCTGCTAGCATTGCAGAGGGTGCAGCAGGCAAATGGTGATGCTGTGCAGCTGCTGGCATTGCAAGGGGGCACAGCAGGCAACTGTGGTGGTGCACAGAGTGATGCAGTGTAAGGCCTGAATCCAGGTGCAGAGGCAATGGCAGGGAGGAGGGGTTAAAATAGGAAACCCTTTCCCACTGCTGCCCACTCTGCCCCATGTGAAACCATCACCACCAACCTCTGATAGCTTAAAAAAAAACCCTGCAGAACAGCGGCTTCACATTTTGACCCATCACCACCACCATTGCCTCTGCGCCTGGACTCCAGCCTGATGCCTAATGGGCTGTTCTGGCTGTTCAGTTGCCCCCCCCATCATGCAGCCCATCCTTCTGGCCTCATGCTGAACAGGCAATTACCTGCCCCCCACTTTTACACCACCCCTACCCACACAATGCTAGCAGTTGTGCCAGGCTGGTCTCCTCCCCCCTTTTGTTTTCTGCCTCATTGAAGTTGGCTGATTGTGAGTCAAGCCATCTCTGTGAAGCACCTCCAGAAGCACCCCTCCCTTCCTGGTCCTCCCAACACTCTCTTGCTTGTCTGACTCCCCAGTGCTTATCTGACTCTCTCTCCCCCTCTCCCCTCCCCTCTGGCCCTGGTGACAAATCCATGCAGATCCGAACAGTAGGATGCTTTCATGCTGCAGTTTTGCCATTTTTGACACCTTCTTTTTATAACTCGGGCCACAAACTCCTTTGCACAACCTATCAGAACCATGCTCTGCAGCAACCCATTTGGTCATAAAGTGCAGCCTCTTTAAAAAATAAATCTTGTGGAGTAGCCGTAGCAGTTTTTTTAAAAAAAAAAAAAATCCTGCATTGCACACTGCACAACCCACAGCTCCTGTAGTTGTCCCACCCATTACCAATCACACGCAGCACCATTGCTTCTGCCTGCCACCTGATTGGCTGGGGGCTATTTGTCTCATGCAATGAAAGGCCTGCATCAAATGGTGTCTAGGCAAATAGGCAGGGTTGAAGGGCGAGGGGCGGAGGACCAGGGGCACATGGGCTATGAATAATGGCCAGGGGAGGGCCAGCAGAGGAGGAAAGCTGGCTATAAATTAATTAATTTATTTATTTATTTATTTATTTATTTATTTATTTATTTATTTATTTATTTATTTATTTATTTTATATACTGCCCTATTCCTGAAGGAATAGGTGGCAGGGGGCAGGGGGAAAAGGGGATGAAGCCAAGGGTTGGGGCCTCAATGTCCCATTCTGTTGTCCCAAAGGTTCTTTTTCAAGAGACAACTGGAGTTTCATGTTTTTCTTTGAAGATGTTTCATTCCTCATCCAAGAAGCTTCTTCGGCTGTGTTATTAATGGACTACTAGAAGATCCTACCATCCTGTTCCCTCCCTTCCCATCTTTTTACCATAATTTTAATTATAGTCCATATTATTATTACACACATAGAGAGAGAGATGCATACAGAGAAATACATAGAGACAAGAGAAACATACACAGAAAGACACAGGCATACATAGAGACACACAAATGCAGAACACACAGACACAAATCCAGTTCTATTGCTTTTAATCTTGTAAGCTTCCCAGAGTAACCTCGCAAGAAGATGGCTGGCAAACAAACTAAACAAACAAACAAATAAATACTGGCAAGTAAGAAGTCCAAAATGGGAATTATGCCAAAGTTCAAGTAACTTAGGAATAGTTCATGTTCTCAAGCTTATTTGAAGTATTTTTATTTATTTTTTTAATTTTAATTCCATTTATATCCCGCCCTTCTCCAAAGACTCAGGGCGGCTTACAAGCTTAGCAGTAGCCTTCATTCTATGTATATGCCTGCTTATTAGGGCTTTCACACACACCCCCAAGCGGCATTATTACAAAGTCAGCTTAATTGCCCCCAACAATCTGGGTCCTCATTTTACCTACCTCGGAAGGATGGAAGGCTGAGTCAACCTTGAGCCTGGTGGGATGCGAACCTGCACTAATTGCAGGCAGCTGGTGTTACTTAAGGAGGCATTAGCCCACTGCTCCACCAAGGCTAATAGTAGACATCTCAAGTCACCAAAATTCCCATCACCTATGGCTTCCCACCACATATGGCTTCCAACAGCTGCAATGCAGTACAAGATAATTGCTGTATAGGCAAATGACCTTATGAAATTGTGCTCGTAAATGGGGGAGCATTTAAGACTGAAACAATTGTAAACATTCATTTGTAAATTTCATTTTTTAAACCAACCTTTGAGAATTTGTTACCATTAATCATTCAATTCAATCTTTATAAAGCAGAAGTAGAATCCATGTTCTCATTGGCATGCATGTTAACATTTCATGTTAACATTTCATGCATTCCCGCTTGGGGTGTGTGTGAAAGCCCTAATAAGCAGGCATATACATAGAATGAAGACTACTGCTAAGTTTGTAAGCCGCCCTGAGTCTTCGGAGAAGGGCGGGATATAAATGGAATTAAAATAAAATAAATAAATAAATATCTAAATGCATTAGAAATAAGGCTTTATTTTACAATATTTACAACCCGTTTGGCAATTAATTACAAGTGTCTCTATATGTTTATGCATGTGTATGTTTGCTTACTATCCTCTGAATCAATATGCAATTCAGCCTAGACTAAATCCTTTCCACTCTTATTTTTCTGTAAATTTATTGCTCCTCACACAGTGCTCTGAAGTATAATTAAGTCAGGGACTGCATCTTGATTACTCTAATTATTCCACATTATGATAGTGAGGCATTCACGCCAGTACAGCTAAGCATTCATTAAATTTATATTCTAAATCCCCTCCCGGAAGGGATTTATGGATACCATCCCATACTATTTCATCAGAATATTTTGCCAGCTTAGATTCAACTCACTTGGGGATCCACTGATATTGTCCTCATCTTCATATCATATCTTGGCCAGAAGGGATGACTAATCTCTATGGCATGTGGGGTATTCAAAAGAACCACTTCTAAGAGTTGATGTGAAGTTTAGAATGAATCTTTCTTTACAAAGTTTACAAAGAGTTTAAAGGGCAATATATTTGGAATTTAACTCCTTCATGTAACATTATAAAGCATTTATATAATCTATCCTCACCACATACCCTTAGACATGCCTTTTCCTTTCAGCAAGAGTTAAGAATACAAAATCCTTAATATAGAAAATTTACTCTTTGGAAGCAACTATCTAATACTGAAGTTAGTGTTTCTCAAAGTGTGTCAATGTGTCAAGCTTTTAATATTCTTTCTTGATATTTAGTTTGTGTTTGTCTCATCTCCTGATTTTAGTCACTGAAGGATACCAGAAAACTTATTTAAGATGGCTTGCTAAGGCTGAAGAATAGTTCAAGAAAAGCTAAGGTGAATTAAAGATGGACTTCATGATTACAAGGAGATCTTTTTTGCACTGAATCCCTGGAGAATTCCTGCAAGAGGATGTAATATTACCTCCATATTATACTGGATGGTTAGAGTAAGCATGGTGTTAAACTATTCCCTATATACTTTTGCATAGAGTGAAATACCATATGGATTCCATAATTCACTATAGAGGCTAGAATAAAAGAAACAGATTATTTTTTACTCTGTCTTTCTCCACTTTCTGGATCATTAGCATCAAGAGGTTCCACTTTTAATTTCACATTCAGTTTATGCCCATTTCACCTATGTTGAAACAGAAGCAAGGCCCCTTGTTATATCTTAAGCGTTGTTTTTACGGATACCATATAATTATAATCGCTGATTAGAAGGCTATCTGGGGAGTTCTTACAATAAAAGCAGAACCATGCCAGCCATCAAGTTGCCTGATTCCAAGTAAACTGCTGCTGGTCAGGAACATTGCGGGGAAAGCTCAGTATAGGAGTTTCAAAAGATATATAGTGTAACCTTACAGGACTGTCTCTCCCAAATTGTTTCTATACATCTTATCTGAACTGAGAGGAAAGACATGTTCCAGGTACCATGGGCTAGGGAGTTTCAGTTATCAGGGTTGGAGAGCTACCTTTTGATTGTCCTTATCACTGTTGGCCTTTTGTAAGGCCTTGGAAACTTGACTTTGTGCCCAATCCTGGGGTCCTGGGCATGAATTAGAGCCTATCTTCTGATTGTATCGATGATTCCTTAGATTATACCTGAGTGCTACATGTTTTTATTGGTTTATTATATTGTGTATTTCATGTATTTTTTATTTTATTTTTTATTATAAACTGCCTAAAATCAACACAAAAGTGAAATACATCAAATACATAATTATCAGGATTGTCCAGACCGGCACAGATGCTAGGTGACAGTGATGCTGAAGTATAATAGCACCATACGCTAAAGTGGTCCAAGTCTAGCCACTGCTTCCTTAGTATCAATAGTTATGAAAAAGCCAAAAAAAACAAAAACAAATCCAACCCCCCCCACACACAAAAAAACACCCCTCCATAACATAAATGAAGGGGAACCGTTGAACAAACAAAGTTGAGAGTACATGCAGTGCTTCAAGAATGTACATAGAAATTCACACGGTAAATTATTAAAAAGACAGAGCATAACAGGAGGCTAATTGAACAAGAATAGATCTGGGAAAACGTGTTTCCTTATCGATCAGCTGCCAGCCAGAGAAATATGAATGTATCAGCCACATGGTGTTGTGAGTTCTTCTTCACTAGAGGTCTTCAGGTGAAGATGGTATAATAGATCCTGCATTGAACAAGGATTGCACCAGAGATCTCTAAGTTAGCATCCCACTCTTAGATTCTCTGACTCAATACCCCTTTAAAATATCTACTTAATATTTGCCTTCTAAATAAATAATAATAATAATAACCCTCATAATATGACATCACATTCTGTCATGAAGTGGTTTTATAGTCCAATGATGTTCAGTACTATGCTGATCTATCACAGACATTATTCGATCCCCAAAATTTTTTAAAAGAGTGTCTGGACTAACTGCAGCTCACAAAGCCATTTGCAATGATAATAATCAAATTTCCATACCAAATTGGTTGTCACCTGATACAACAAGGATCACATTTGATAGCAATAGCACTTTGACTTATATACCACTCCATAATGCTTTATAGCACTCTCTGAGCAGTTTACGAATACTGGCATATTGCTGCCAACAATCCGGGTCCTTATGAGGATCAAATTCTTGGCTGTGGGCAGAGTTAACCTGCAATACTACATTCCAACCACTGTGTCACCACAGCTCCTTGATTCTATGATATCTGAGCATCTGGTAACAAGCTATAGGACTTTATTTTCTCAGCTAAATGACAAGACATCTTGACTATCCTAAGTGTGGGGCAGTGGTTAAACTCTTAGCCTAGGAACCAGGAGACCATGAGTTCTAATCCTGCCTTAGACATGAATGCAGGCTTGGTGACTTTAGGTCAGTCACTGTCTCTATGTTCATCCCCTTGAGTTACTTATAAAATAATAATAGTGGGATTTTTTAAAAAGGCACAGAATTGCAAAGTGACTAGAAGACAAACAAAAATAAAAATCCAGGTCTACTGCTGAAAATAGGATAATTATTAAATGCTATTTTGAATCCAAACCCTCAATTTTAAAAATAGAAGTATCAGATTTGGAAAGAAACTAAAAGATTCAACCATTACTGTGAACAAAGGTTTATGGACCAATATTCATAATGTCCTGTTTTCATACTAAAACACTAATTCTTCACAGAAGCTTAATTAAAAGCATTGGAACATGAACTGAATGAGCAATTGGAAAAATCTGCACAGCTGGAAATGCATGACAGAAGCCTTTTCAAACTGTCAAGTGGAAATAGAAAAGGAGAGTCAAGATTTGTGAGAAAATTATCTTCTTAGCAAGAAAGTGCAGCAATTTATGGAGATAAACAACCAGACCAAACTGAAAGTAAAAAAGAATTGACTGAAAAAGTGAATAGAATTAATAGGAAGAATGAGACTACATGCCTTAAAGCAAAGAGATAGGAAAGTGTCATTGACAATTCTTCAGGTCACATACAAAGCACTCATTTCAGCATCAGTCTTGTTGAAACAAACCACTAATGTATCACATTGGTTATGTTATCACCAAAGAATTGAATATAAAAATAAGGACAAAGGTAACTCAAGGTAAACCTAAGTGGAAAACTCATTTAGAATTGGAAATGGAAAAAAGAACAACAACTGCACATGGATTTGAGGAATTTGCAGACCTAAAACTAGGAACATTAAAAAAAATTAACAACAAAACTAGACTTTTAAAAAATGAGCATTGGGATCAAACCAATAAAGTTCAAGAAAAAACAAAACTGAGGATTGTGGCATTGTCAGGAATAAACAAGTGTATAATACTAGCATAAGCCCATACAAACAAACATTTACAGTTTAGAACACATCAGCATTGAGAGTTGATTTCTAATGAAGAATTGTGCATTTTAAAAGAGGAGTGAGGGATCAACCCATAGAAACTAAGAGGACATAATAGATTTATATACAGGGAAAAAAATGAATTAAAAAGAAAAAAAACTATGGAAAACTTCACCACCATAGAAGAACTAGTTCAGAAGAGTCAAAGTAAACCAAGTACTAGAGGGAACCTGGGATTGATGAGTTGCATGGTTTTGAGCTTATATTTCAAAATAGCCAACCTGCATCCTATGCAAATTTAGCCGTTGCACTAAAAAACATAACAAATGAACACTGGTTCTTTTCTCTTTTGTTATTAAAAAAGAACACTGTTCATTTGTTAGGTGGAGGAACATTTTTAACAACAAAAGAGAAAGGAACCATATTCCCAAACTATTAACCAATAGCTTATTTGCCTATTATTTTTAGTCTTAATCGAACATGCAAGGTTATACAAAATAATAATGAAAGCATGGGAGGAAAAGTTAATGCTTAATGAGAATGAATTAGAAAAGAATAAAATAAAATATGGTCCATTTCCTGAACAGATTTGAATCCATTTCTGGTAATACCCTTGAGATTAGTCTAACATCCAAGAAGTAAAATATACAGGCACAGGATGAATGGATGAAGTCACAACATCATAGCTTTAGAAAGAAAAAAGTTAGCAAGATAGTATGCCTCAAGCTATGATCCATAAACTTGTTACCTTTCTAAGCAGTGACTTTTGGACAGCTCACATTTTTCTCAGAAAACTGAATTTTTGATCCCTAAATCATGTGATGGAATACATTGGCTAGAAATAAACTGGCTTAATTGGTTTAAAGTATTGCTTTAATAGTTTTCAGGCTCTAAAGAAAGACGTGATCCTGGAAGCTGCTATTACTAGATTTATTATTTATAACTTCAAAATAGGAAAAAATGGCTCTTTTCCTTCTTTTTTAAGCATATTGTCATTTTGGGGGAAAAATACAGTCTGTTCCTATCAAATAACTATACTGGATCTTAAAAGTAAACAGCAACAACAAAATTAGAATATGTGTTTTTAAAGAGAGCTAAAATATATCACTTAAGAAGGGTGACTTAAATAATGTCCAAAATAGGCAGAAAATGTATACCTGGTGGCTTAGAAGAATATTTAAAAATTCCAATGAAATTTATTCAGATCAAATTTCAGGGATCCCATAGTTAATTTTGTTAATCCACACAAGTCAGGTTATTAGTTATAGGTGGCAACATCTAATGAATCTTGGTGGAGCTCAAAACAAAACAAAAAAATGAAATAAGGTCAGAATATGTTACTACATGAGTGGAGAACTCTTGAAAATCCACAATATTAGAAAAAGACTAGACTAAGAAATTAGAAAGAAAAACAGGCAAGGCAGTATAACAAATCCTCCCATATTGTTGCCAGAAACATGATAGACATTTCTATGAAGCCATAAGGAGTCAAACTCAAAGGAGACTTCACCGCTTTCATACTAGCATTAAACCCTCATCAGGAAGATAGGACATATAAGAAATTCCCCATGACTGTTTTTACCTCACCTATAGTATTTTGTGTCTATTGAATATGGTTGATTATAAATCTTTTAAGCTCCTCAGCAGACTTATTTTAATTGCATTCCTGTTGGAAAGAATAACTACTGGTACAATACGTAGTACTGAAATGCCAGACTGATGTTATTTTTGGGTTACGGGAACCTTTCATTAAGTGTAAGAGTATTACACTCGCAGCGATGAGGACGGCAAGGTCTAACTACTTTGCTACCCTCATCGCGTCCGCAGATAATTGCCCGGCCGCCCTGTTTAGGGTGACCCGCTCCCTCCTTAATCAGGAGGTGAGGGAGGAGCCCTTTCAGGGTCGTGCCAACATCTGTCGGACAAAATCGCTCGGATCCGGACTGGTTTGGACTCCGACAGGGCAGAGTCTGACGGTGAGGACATGGGTGGTCTTGGTGATGTCATCTGGGAGGAGTTCGATCCTGTGACTCTGGAAGAGGTGGACAGGATTATGGGGAAGCTGAGCTCCACCACATGTTTATTGGACCCGTGCCCCTCCTGGCTGGTTTATGCGGCTCGGGAGGGGACACGAGGCTGGCTTCAGGCAGTGATAACTGCTTCTTTGAGTGAGGGCAGTTTTCCCGCCGCCTTGAAGGAGGCGGTGGTGAGACCCCTCCTCAAGAAGCCTGCCCTGGACCCAGCTGTTTTAAACAACTATCATCCGGTCTCCAACCTTCGCTTTCTTGCGAAGGTTGTTGAGAGCGTGGTGGTGCATCAGCTCCCTTTGTTCCTGGAGGAAGCTGATTATCTGGACCCATAACAATTGGGCTTCAGGCCCGGGCACAGCACAGAGACGGCATTGGTCGTGCTGGTGAATGATCTCTGGCGGGCTCGGGACAGGGGTTGTTCCTCTGTCCTAGTCCTATTAGACCTCTCAGCGGCTTTTGATACCATCGACCATGGTATCTTACTGCGGTGTCTCAGGGGGTTGGGAGTGGGAGGCACCGTTTTACAGTGGTTCTCCTCCTACCTCCTGGGACGTTCGCAGTCGGTGTTAGCAGGAGGGCAGAGGTCGGCCTCGAGGCCTCTTGTTTGTGGAGTTCCTCAGGGGTCAATCCTCTCGCCTCTCCTGTTCAACATCTATATGAAGCCGCTGGGTGAGATCATTCGTGGTTTTGGGGTTGGGTATCATCAATATGCTGATGATACCCAGCTTTTCATCTCTACCCCACACCACCCCAGTGATGCCCTCGATGTGATGTCCCATTGCCTGGAGGCGGTTCAGGTCTGGATGGGGAGGAACAGGCTTTGGCTCAATCCCGACAAAACTGAGTGGCTGTACGTGCCGGCATCTCGGGAAATTCAGATTATTCCATCTCTAATCATGGGGTGAGATATTACCCCCCTTAGATAGGGCTCGCAACTTGGGTGTCCTCCTAGATTCACAGCTCTCCTTGGAAGATCATATAGGAGCTGTGACTAGGGGGGCCTTCGCCCAGGTTCACCTGGTGCACCAGTTGTGGCCCTATCTGGACTGGGATGCCTTGCGTACAGTCACTCATGCACTCGTGACCTCTCATTTAGACTACTGCAATGCTCTCTACATGGGGCTGCCCTTGAGGACTACTCGGAGGCTTCAGCTGGTGCAGAATGTGGCCGTGTGAGTTGTGTTGGGGGTTTCCTGATATTCCCATGTAACACCTCTACTCCGTGAGCTGCATTGGCTTCCAGTTGCCCTCCGGGTGAGATTCAAGGTGCTGGTAATGACCTATAAAGCCCTAAATGGCATGGGTCCGGATTACTTACGGGAAGACCTGCTGCCGGCATCAACTTCCCTTCGTCCAGTGCGCTCCCACAGAGAGGGCCTCCTCAGGGTGCCGTCGGTCAAAGAGTGTCGACTGGCGACCCGCAAGGGGAGGGCGTTCTCTGTGGGTGCACCAGACCTTTGGAACCGTTTATCGGTTGAGCTCCGGATGGCTCCCGACCTTCGCTCCTTCCGCCGTGACCTAAAAACTTACTTATTTGAACAAGCTGGCCTGGTCTGATGGGTGTGGGGTATTTTAATATTAATTTTATTAATTTTTATTGTAATTGGGCTACATTATTTAATTCTTTCTTAACTTTTGTACATTGTATTTTTATTGTATTTATTGCCCTGTACACCGCCCTGAGTCCTTCGGGAGAAGGGCGGTATAGAAATTAAATAATAATAATAATAATATTTTTTATTATTATTATTATTATTATTATTATTATTATTATTATTATTATTATTATTATTATTATTATTATTATTATTAGCCTCTGTGGTATTCCTGATCTTGGAGATTGGAGATTGGGCTGCCTGAAATGATAATACTAATCAGGTAAAAGGATGAAACTAATCAAATAGAATTGAAGAAGTGCAGAATGATGGATCATTTATGAAGATCATAAAAGAAATGCATTAATAGATCAGTTCAAAGGCTGTATTACTCTTCTTCATCTCCAACTACTGTTCTCCAAGTCTATTGAGCTCACCCTCCAAATTATGGCTGTGCTAACTGAAATGTTAAAATGTGTTATAATTCAACACAGAAGGAATGATCTTTTGAAGTTACCCATCCAATCTGAGGGAAAGGAAATTTGGCAGAAAAGTTCTGAATATTTTTTCAGGGGAAGAAGACATTCTCCAACAATTTCTCAAGCTTGAACACACCCTTAAAGGTGATTTATAAAACTATTGCTGCAAAAAAAAAGCCAGCCTAATGTGGATGAAGTCCTCTCATTTCACACCTTGAAGTTTAAGCGAAGAATGGAAAGTCAAGGAGGGGTCAGCCAAATTATTTCTACAGTGGCAAACAGGCCGTTCCCATATACTCATTGGTTATCTCACACTAAGTAAACAAATACTACCCTTCAACCCCTGACATTCTTTTCTCCTTTGGTAGAATTTGTAATGCAAATTATACTTCATCAAATTGAATGAGGATTGTTATGCAGAAATTTTTTTTTATGACTGGTATTCAGTCCAAATTCTTTTGAGAGTGGAGCCTGTGCCTTGGATTCTAATTAATAGTTCATTCAGAGCATCTCCCCAATGATAGATGAAATGAAAAGGAATTATTTGCTAGTTACTCCATTCCTTTGCAACCTCTTGTAATTCTCCACAAATCCTATAGTGTTTGAAGAGGACAGAAATATGACTTTGTCTCTCCTTTTTATTTCAAAGTTTTCATTGGATCAGACTCCTTTATGTGGGTACTTTCACACATCCCATTTTCATTCCCTAATCTCTGCAAAGCAGTTTGAAACTGGCCTGCAATTGTCTTCACTGACATGGCTTTCAAAGGCAGAAAATGTGCTACAGTCACCATGAGCAAATCAATGCTCTTTCTGGCTATCTAGTTGTTGTTGTTGTTAGCTGCGAAGTCGTGTCCGACCCATCGCGACCCTATGGACAACATTCCTCCAGGCCTTCCTGTCTTCTACCATCTTCTGGAGTCCATTTAAGCTCACACCTACTGCTTCAGTGACTCCATCCAGCCACCTCATTCTCTGTCGTCCCCTTCTTCTATTGCCCTCGATCTTTCCCAGCATTAGGCTCTTCTCCAGTGAGTCCTTCCTTCTCATTAGGTGGCCAAAGTATTTGAGTTTTAGCTTCAGGATCTGGCCTTCTAAAGAGCAGTTAGGATTGATCTCCTCTAGGACTGACCGGTTTGATCGCCTTGCAGTCCAAGGGACTCGCAGGAGTCTTCTCCAGCACCATAGTTCAAAGGCCTCAATTCTTTGGCGCTCAGCCTTTCTTATGGTCCAACTTTCACTGCCATACATTGCAACTGGGAAGACCATAGCCTTGACTATACGCACTTTTGTTGACAGGGTGATGTCTCTGCTTTTTAGTGTGCTGTCTAGATTTGCCATGGCTTTCCTCCCCAGGAGCAAGCGTCTTTTAATTTCTTGGCTACAGTCCCCATCTGCAGTGATCTTGGAGCCCAGGAAAATAAAATCTGTCACTACCTCCATTTCTTCCCCATCTATTTGCCAAGAATTGAGAGGGCCAGATGCCATGATCTTGGTTTTCTTAATGTTAAGTTTCAACCCAAGTTTTGCACTCTCCTTCTTCACCCGCAACAAGAGGCTCTTTAGTTCTTCTTCACTTTCTGCCATTAGAGTGGTATCATCTGCGTATCTTAGGTTGTTGATATTTCTTCCGGCAATCTTAATTCCAACTTTTGATTCATCTAGCCCTGCCTTTCTCATGATGTGCTCTGCATATAAGTTAAATAGGCAGGGCGACAGTATACAGCCTTGCCGGACTCCTTTCCCAATTTTGAACCAATCAGTGGTTCCGTGTCCAGTTCTCACTGTTGCTTCTTGACCCGCATATAGGTTTCTCAAGAGACAAATAAGATGGTCTGGTACTCCCATCTCTTTAAGAACTTGCCACAGTTTGTTATGATCCACACAATCAAAGGCTTTAGCATAGTCAATGAAGCAGAAGTAGATGTTTTTCTGGAACTCCCTAGCTTTTTCCATGATCCAGCGTATGTTGGCAATTTGATCTCTAGTTCCTCTGCCTCTTCGAAATCCTGCCTGTACTTCTGGTAGTTCTCGATCCACATACTGCTGAAGTCTAGCTTGTAGGATTTTAAGCATGACTTTACTAGCATGAGAAATGAGTGCAATGGTGCGATAGTTTGAACATTCTTTGGCACTGCCTTTCTTTGGAATTGGAATGTAAACTGATCTTTTCCAATCCTGTGGCCACTGTTTAGTTTTCCAAATTTGCTGGCAAATTGAGTGTAGCACTTTTACTGCACTGTCTTTTAAGATTTTGAATAGCTCAGCTGGAATACTGTCACCTCCACTAGCTTTGTTGTTGCTCAGCTTTTCTAAGGCCCACTTCACCTCACATTCTAGGATGTCTGGCTCGAGGTCAGTGACCACCTCATTGTGATTATCTGGGACATTAAGCTCATTCTTGTATAGTTCTTCTGTGTAATTTTGCCACCTCTTCTTAATCTCTTCTGCCTCTGTTAGGTCCCTGCCATTTTGGTCCTTTATCATGCCCATTTTTGCATGAAACGTTCCCTTCATCTAGTAGCAGTGTATAATGACCCCCTCTCCATCTGCCACATTCTTGGAGAAATAGAAAATTATTCTCCTCCATGTCAGGAAGGAATTCCTCTATCCACCATTTTATTTGTGATGTGATGTGATGGATGAGGGAGGGAGAGAGGGAGGGAGGGAGGGAGGGAGGGAGGGAGGGAGGAAGGAAGGAAGGAAGGAAGGAAGGAAGGAAGGAAGGAAGGCAGGAAGGAGAAATACAGTTTAACTTTTGAAATAACCAAAATCATCTAAATAAATGGGACCAGATCCAGTTAAATAGAAAAAACTGTTCTGGTCATGGAAGTGAAATTCAGATCTATTCAGAGAAACGTCAACTATCTATCCTTATCCTTATCATCCTGTAGTAGAAAATGGAAACCTCTAGAGACCAACCTCCACCTGACTTAAAAGCTAAGATTGCTTCTACAATTCAGTTTAGTTCCACATTGTTCCCGTTCCTGCATCTACAGCTATGCAGCTCCATAAAGTGGCAAGTTAAATACGTGTGAATCATCTTATGCCCAAGCAGAATTATTATTATTATTATTATTATTATTATTATTATTATTATTATTATTATTATTATTATTATTATTATTATTATTATTATTATTATTAAAGTACAGCAAGGTTGGGGCTACTTGAACCTACAGAGTCTTATTATTCCTAAGAGCAGCAACAGTTTTAAAGATAGAACCTAGAGCATGCCCATTCTGCCAAATCATATTATTATTATTATTATTATTATTATTATTATTATTATTATTATTATTATTATTATTATTATTATTATTATTATTATTATTATTATTATTAAAAAGGCTTAAACACCTTGGGTTCCTTTGAACTGAATAGCACCTTCTACCATGGCCAGTCATGTGCTTAACAAATTTTTAGTATTTTGTATTTTCCCCAAAGAAATTACAAAAATAAGTTTTTGTCCCTGGTTTGTATCCATTTGTATCTGTTGAGCTGCATTTAGCTCACTTTTCTATAAGTAGGCAGGGTTGCCAGACAAGAAATAAATCATACAATATTCAACACAGGGACAAGCTGTATAAGCATTCTTGACATATCTTGTGATTTATATATAGCATAGCATAGGATTATATTTAATATAATGAAAACATTGCATGGCCCCTATCTAGAGTGCATACAGTACAGTGAATGGCTCAACCAAGTAGTAGCTAGTACATGAACATCTGGATAATGTACGAGTTAAACCCTCCCAAGTCCATATGGGAAATCCCACAGAAAGTTGTGGAGAATGACAAGGCTAAAATCCTGTGGGGCTTCTGGATCTAGACAGGCAGGAAGGAACTAGCCAAATCAACCAGACCTTGTGGTAGTAGACAAAGACTGGAAGATTGCTGGGGTGATAAATGTAGCAGTGCCAAGTAACAGCAACATCAGGAAAAAAGGAGAAGCTAGAGAAGCATCAGGATCCATAGGAGGAATTAGAAAAGATGTGGAAAGTAAAGGCTAATGTAGTCCCAGTGGTGGTAGGAGCACTTGGGGCTGTGACTCCTAGGCTGGAAGGGTGGCTCCAACAGATCCATAGGAACAACCTCAGAGCTATCTGACCAGAAGAGTACAGTGTTAGAAACAGCTAAGCTACTGCACAGAACCTTCAAACTCCCAGGCCTCTGGTAGAGGACCCAAGAACTGAAGAAGGCACAGCCCATCCATAGGGATGAGATGGGAGTGTCTGTGTTTGGGTGAGAGAGGGGGGGGGGAGGGAGGGAGGGAGGGAGGGAATATGGCCCCTATCTAGAGTGTGCTTTCTAGTTATATTAGAAAGACCAATCACAACAGAGATATATTGTGGAATGGAGAAGATGGATTGAATATATTCAGAATAAATATGGGACTAAAAAGTTTCATTTAGTTTTTGAATAAGTAGTGGATTTTTATGATGTATGATTAGTTATTTGTTACTTTATTAATATTATGACTATGGAGAGTTAAAGTCCGATAGAACTTAATGTTTTATTTTTGTTGTTAGCATATTTTAGTTTATGTTTGTATTATTATACCCTGTATTCAGCTCTGGGAAGTTGGGGAGGGGGGAGGGGAGGGGAGGGGAGGGGGAGGAGGGAGTTCATTGTACTTAAAAATTGTAAAACCTTTCAATAAAAAAAAGAAAGGACTTTTGAGATCAAATGAGAGTAGCTAAGGTGATCTACACTGAAACATGTCACAATTACATCACTTTTTATTCAGATCTTTGTATGATGTTTTTGTATTTGTTTTAACTTGGGGCAAGAGTTCAACCTTTTCTTTTCTTCTTTTTCTTGTCACTTTTTAAATTTTTCCCCTTGTGAACAAAACTTGATTTCTCCTAGAAACTTAATAAAGTTGATTTATAGAAATAAAAATGGCCACTTTAAACTATCTTAATTAAAAGTGTGCCAGATTGTTTTTATAGCATTCTTAAAGGAGCAAAAATTGTCCTCTAATACAGCAGGCCACAGATTGTCAAAGCACAGCAAACGTTCTAGAGAATATAAGTGTGCTGTCCCACTCACTCACTCACACACAAGTAACTGTGGTTTAGTGAGTTTATCAATATTCCCCAGCAATTCCCTTCACCAAAACACAGAACTGTCCCAATTAAGTCCAGCCATGAGCAGACCAAGGTTGATCCACAAAGCAATGGCCAAATAATCCACAAAGAACTTGAAAGTTGCTCAAACAAAATAACACTACCAGACAAACTTAAATCCGCACACAAGAGAGCTCAATTCCAAATACGGTGTCAATCCAGAGTGAGGCAGGAATCATGATGACCAGAAAACACATAGCTAGAAATCAAACACATTGTTCCCAGCAACACCTCCATCTGTCTGCTGTGATAAATAGCCAGCTTCCAGTGCAGCCCATCAAGACAGATGGTCTTTCTCCTTTAAGTAGTCTGGCTAACCTTCTCTGTTCCTGTCTTTTCTCTGCCCCTATACGTTCTCGGATCAGGTGCAGAAGGTAGTTCCTCCTCTCTGTCTACAATTGCAAATTTCCCCAGCTGGAGCCTCAGCCAAATCTTTTATGGATGGCTATTTGACGTGCCAAGAATCATCTCATCCTCACCCAAGCTGACTTATACAGAGGTATCTGGGGAATCATCCAAGGGAGACATCACAATAAGGTAGTTAAGAAAGATTTTTTTGTGTCCCAGTTTTATTCCAACTATTCCTTTGCAATTCTAAATCCAGGACTCTTGTCTAAGAATAGCCACATCCATTTTTGTTCCAGTGGCAATAGTGCCTTTGGTGCAAATCCTAATTTCTGATCTACAGTTTGCTCTGGATGGAAATCTGACTAGGAAGATAGATAGATAGATAGATAGATAGATAGATAGATAGATAGATAGATAGATAGATAGATAGATAGATAGATAGATAGATAGATAAAATCTATTTGCTGCCCATCTCATATCCAATGATTCTGGGCATTGAGAGATGTCAAACCTTGGAGACATAAATTAATATTTAGCTAAATTTAAATTAATTTAAATTAATGTGACACCCACGTCTCAATCCTCTGTAGCTTTGCCCCAGTCATATGTTAGGAACTTGTCTTACTTTCTGGAATAGCCTTCATAAGAAATTATTTGTGTTCTTCCATTTGTGTTCTTCTGCTCAGATAAGTGTAGATTAATACAGGAGAGGCTGTGCACAGAAAATCAACGCAGAATTAAAAATGGATCAAATTCACTCACTAATCTTCATCTATTCACATCCTTTCTCCACATAGTATTCTTGGGTATCACTCATACTAGCAAATGATAATTGCTTTCATTTATTTAACAATTGCTCAATAACAGGTTACACATATAATGAAAAATGACTTATAATCTGCCAAATTGTTTCTACTAAAAAAATGATTAAATTAATAGACTCTACAAAGCTATTTACCATTCTTTCCTCTTGGTGCAGATCTAAGAAGAGGGGCTGGCCAGTCATATTTTCTCCCTGTCAAAATGAATACCAGTAGGGACATACTGGTATTAGGGTATGTCACTGGAGAGAGAATTAAATAAAGAGCTCAATTAATTATCCCCCTTTCCTTTTTTTGTCTTACAGGACTCAACAGAAAAATGGGATGGACTTTTACCAGCAATTTAGAGTTGATTGAAACCTTTATTATATCTTTACTCCTTATGAAAAAGAGAGATTGGTATTCCATAATATCTTCATCTCAGAATGAACAGCTAGGCTACTGATTGTTGAGTCTCATTTCTCATGGCTTCTCAGCCATTCTATGCTGATCTATGCTGATCTTTGATGCAACACTAGTGGTATAAAAAGATATTCTACTGTATATCTTTTCATTCATTTTATCACTGGTCATGTTTGGAAATCATTTTGACACGACTGATCATTACATCAATTAGTCATATAATCAGTGATTACCTTTATTTACTGTTTTATTTATTAACTTATTTATTACAACACTATGCATATCATCCAGTCATCTGAATCTAGGTAGCTTATAAAATAAAAATATTAAAGCAACATATTACAAATATATAATAAAACATGTCAGTTGCTTTCCACAAAATAATCTTTATTTCCAAAAGCTCTGTGAAAGAGTACTGTTTTTACCATTTTTTCTAAAGGACTAATCTAACTTCATGGGGAAAGCTATTCATCTTTTAGCTTCTAATCCCTTTAAATCTCAGGGAATGGACCTTTCCCAGCTTGACCATGTAAGTAGTAAGATGTCCTAAAGCCCCAAAGATAACATGGTCCCATGATGTAAAGGGCTCTATAAGTTATCACCAGCATTTTAAATTAGTCCTGGAGTATTGGAGCATCTAGCATAGCTTCTTTCTGTACCAATAGTACCTCTGCTGTTGGAATTCAATCTGAGCCTGTTTCATCCTATCAAGCAGCTATCAATCCCAAGGCACACCATATTTCTCAGCCTGGAATAGATATGTAAAGCTAGAATATTGCCAACACCTGACATCTAGAATAGTCCCAACAATAATACTTAACCTGAAACTATTCAATAATGTCTTCCAAAGGTCTAAAGTAGACATTAAATAATATGGGAATATGGGTCAAATCAAAAATTGACTTCCTTTCTCTTAACAGCAGACAGAACCACCCACTTCAAAAGGAATGGAATTGCTATAGAATAGTGTCTCTGATCCAACCCTTGTCAACAATCCAAAGGGATATCATAGTTGATACTATTGAATTCTACTGAGAGATTTAGCAAGATAAGAAGGAATATATTATGGTAGAAGATAAGGAAGATGACTTTAACAGAAATATCCTGGATGTCTTACCAAAGTGACAAGGGTAAATAATATGGCTTAAGCTCAAGTACACCCAAATGATTCAGGCAGACACCTCCCTAATGTATATGAGGAGGGGGGGAAGTGTATGGGTGAAGGGGAGAGAGAGAGTGATAGAATAAAGCATAGTCAGACTTGCAAAATTCTGTTACTGTAGCCAATATTAATTAAAGAGGTTTGGGACTTCTTGTGAGGTTGATTACTTAGTCTCATTTACATAATGGAGATGATATCAGTCTTGTATGTCCACTATGCTTTACTCCCCCCCCAATACTCATGTTTTTCCATTTGTTGATTTGACCTGTTTTTTCTCTGTCAAGGTCATCTTCTTTATTCTCTACAACTATTCTTATCCTGATTATGTCACAAGTCATTCACAAGCATGACCAATGTGGTTTCTGTCCCATGCATGAGCTTGAATCCTGACTGGAAGGAATCCAACTCTGATTCTAGTTAACCTTCTCAACCATCTTATTTAAAATCATTAAACTGGAGCCTGATCAATAGTGGCTGGGATGGCCAATTGGTTTGGTTCACTATTGTAGGATGTTCCTTCTTCCCAAACTGTACAACTTCACACTTGATGTTATCAGTAATTTCAGCTCTTCTTTCTCAGATGCACTTGCCTCCTCTTTCTTCTGAGTTAACTTATGGCCTCTTTCTTCAAATGCTTCCGCTTCATTTACTGTATTTTCCTTCAAAGAAATTCAAATGTTTCACAACATGGTTCTTAATTAGACTATTCATTGGCTTTATAAATCTGCTAAGAAGCCATTCTTTGTTTTTTGTTGGTCATCTTTCCTTTGGATAGGGAAAAATTGTGATCCTTTGCAGCAATAATAATAATAATAATAATAATGATGATGATGATGATGATGATGATGATGATGATGATGATGATGAAAAACCTTGAGGTCTTCCAGTCCAACCTCCTGCTCAGGCAGGAAACACTATACCATTTCAAACAAATGGTTGTATAGTCTCTTCTTAAAAACCTACAGGGTTGGAGCATTCACAACTTCCGGAGGCATTTGTTTTTAGAGTTAGGGTCATTCATTGGCTTTTTACATCTGCTAAGTCTCTGTTCTTTAATTTTTCAGTCATCTTTCCTTATGATAGGGAAAAATTGTGATCCTTTGAATCTGTTTTTAGGGCAGAATGTAGAACACTTCAGATGATGCAGTCTGCCAGAAATGAAATCTGTCCTTCATTAATTCGTCATTAATGGGGAGAAATATCACCTAAAAGTTATAATATGAATGTTGGTCATAATTGAAAAACTTCATACTCTCTGGAGCAATCAAGACAAAATAAGGTTCTGACATACATGCATAAGGGTGTCTTCTCTATATACTAAAATTCTAATGGAAAAAATGTCCATAAATTTCTATTTGCCTTAGGAGTTAAGTTGTGACTGACAACAGACAATCCATTCCTAGAATATATATGAGGGTTTTTTTCCTTTAACATAGTAGTTAATCTCATTCCTCACTCCTCTACATCTTGACCCTATTCTAGACTGGAGCTCCTTTAGGTGTCCTTGTTTTTAGCATATCCTTATACAAAGACTCATTTAAGTAAATAATTGTGTAGCCTTTAAAAATGTAACACAGCATACATACCTTTTTAAAAAGAAAGAGAAGAGAAAGCCTTACAATAGTGTCTGCAAGAGCTTCCCCTAACACATTCAAAAGGAACACAGGCTTGCATGTCTAAGTCCCAGTCCAACATCCTGATCTTTATTGGCTACATCTTCAAAATCCTTAGATAAATAATATTATGATAAATCTCTCCTCCATCTGTCTGATTTTTTAATTTTCCTTTATTAACAAAATACTGGATTTCAAGATGTAAAAAAAGACATTATAAGGGTGCTTCACCAGTTTTCATTAACAAAAGACAGTCTCCTGCCCCATGGTGATTATATTATAATATACTGAAGAACTGTTTAATTAACTTAAATTTACTTATAAAGCAATAGGCCCAATGCTGCTATGAGATAAAGTGAAACTGCAGGTAAAATTTGTCAGGAAATCTCTATCCAGTTTCCTTCCAGTGCAAAAGGCACTTTTGTTTCTCTTTCCTCAATCTCAGGCTGCTTCTACATTTCTTTTAGCAATGTTTAGTAATGTTTTTCTGCTTATTTTATTATTACAAAGCAACTGATCACTGCTCTCTTTCTCTGTCTCCCTCTATGTGTGTTTGTTACACTCCATCATTTTGTAGTCTCCTATTGCCTAATCTGAAAAAAGTCCCACAAGAATGGATTCATGATGCCTTCTCTGGGGATTTAACTGAAGAAATGAGGAAGCAAAGATTATACACTACAGTGAAAAATGGGGCATTAACATCCATTCGTCAGCCTCCTTGTATGTAAAAGCTCATTACGTGGCCAAAAATTCCAACAAAGTGGAAAAATAAAAGCATGAAGCTTTTATAAAAGCACTTTGTATAGCAAGATGAGCAGCATATAAATTTAATGAGCAAATAAGTCAAAAACAAAATCTGAAAAAGAATAGTTATTAGTATTGAAGGAAAGGATCTTCCAGGGAATTTTTTCCATAAAGAGCTGGAAAATAATGTTATAGAAACAAGAATCTATTTACACAGTTCTTCTAAATTTCTTCAGCTAAATATTTAAATAATCTTTCTGAAGACTTCTCACATTTGTGAAGATTAGATATGGAATTGGAAAGGATTGGATAATTGGAGATATGACATATGAACTATTTGAATATATAGATGAAAATACACAAAAGGGTTAATGAATATAAATATTGTAATATCACTTTATGACAAAGTCTTCTCAATAATCCGGTGGCTCCGCGGCGACGGAGGGAGCCTTCCCGGGCTGCCCGCGGCTCAGCTGGTGTTTTTTCGCCCGAAACAGCGCCGATCAGCTGTTCGGGCGAATCTGAAGCCCCCTCCTCGGGAGAAGAGGAGGGGGTGAGCCCCCAGGTGGGGGTTGAGTTCTCCGGGGCCGCCTGAGCTTGGAGCTTGGGTGGCTGAAGGATTGAACTCCCCCGTAGCCTGGGCTGCTCCCAGCTGACCAGCGTCTCTGCTCCGGACTTTATGGAGCAGAGCCAGGCGTCTGCGACCATCCCTGCTTGAAGGAGAGACTATGAAAGGGAAAGAGCAGGCAGAGCAGTACAAGAGGGAAAGATGAAGAGATGAAGAAGATTTTATTTTACTCTCAAGCTTGATGGACTTTGCTTAAAACTTAAAGTGAAAGTGCGTCACAATTGTAAGTAAAAGATGGCGGCTAAACCTCCCCCTAGAACTTTTCGGAGTGCTGGAAATTCTCCGGTGCAACAACAATCATTGCTGCAGGCGTTGCATTCTCCTGATGTATTGACATCGAAGGATCTTGAAAAACATACCCAGTTAATTTTGGAGTCAATGGGTGTTAAATTTCTACAGATGGAGGAGAAATTGGAGAAATTGGAGCAGAGAATGGAAGAAAGGATGGAACAGAAACTTAGAGAAATGAAGGTAGACATTTTGTCCTCAGTGCAAAAAGTTGCTAAATGTGTGGAGGTGCTGGATGATCAAGTGCAAGACTTGATTCAAAAGAATGCTTTATTAGAAGCACAAGTATTGGAAATTGAAGATTTAAAAGACAAAATCGACAGTGAACAGAGCTTGGCCCAATTTTACCAGATGCAGTTTGCTGTGAGAATTAGAGGCCTAAAAGAGAATATTAAGGAAGATTTAAAGCAGCTGGTTTCCGAGGCTTTTGAGGGAGTATTGAACCATCCAGCATCTGAATTAAAACAAGGTATGGACAAAGTGTTTCGTGTGAATTCGTGGATTGCTCAACAGAGAAAGTTGCCTAGAGATGTGGTGGTTTATTTTGTAAAAAGGGAAATTAGAGATGAAGTTATACAAGCTGCCTACGATACCAAAGTTGTGATTGCTGGTCAACAAGTTTTGGTTCTAAAAGAAATTCCTCCAAAGATTTTAAAGAGAAGGAAGGATTTTATATTTCTTGTGCAAGAGCTCAAGCAAAGAGATATAAGGTTCAGATGGGAGATCCCAGCTGGGTTGAGCTTCATGTATGATGGCAAAAGGTACTGTTTGAGTAATGTGAAGCAAGCGCATGATTTTTATAATAATGTTTTGAAAGTAACCCCATCAACACTTCTGGAAGCTGCAGAGGGATCTGGAGAAGGAGAACATCAAGAGGATGAAGATGCACAGATAGACGAGAAGGGTACAGGAGGAGTTCAAGCTGCAACTCTTTTGGATGATCTTAGAGAACAGAGGGTGACGCGTGCTGCCTTAAAACGTTCAAAAAAGAAAAAAAAATAAGACCAGTAGAAATCTATGGAACAAAATATTTATAGTTAAGTGGTAGTTGTGTTTTTTTTAAAAAAAAAAAAGTTTTGGGATGCTATGTATGGTAATAGATTTTTTTTTTTAAATTTGGAATTAATGGACAACTTACTACAGAGGAAGAGGAAGAAAGTTTTGTGGGTTAATGTGGGTTAATTTGTGTAAGAACTATTTATTAATGTGCAAATGAGAATATGTTAAGGTAATAGTGAATTGTGGAAGAACATAGATGGGAATGATGCTAGTTTTCTTTTATTTTAGTTTTTTATATATATTTAGTATTATTAAGGATTGGTTTACTATATACAAGCTAGAGAGTGATGGATTTTAGAGTTTATAATTGTTAGTATATGATTGTTTATGATTGCCTTTTAGATATATACCTTGTATTTTGCTCTGGGAAGTCGGGGGGGGGAGGGGGGAGGAGGGGAAGTGGAGGGGGGGAGGTAGGGGAGGGAGGAGGGGGAGGGGGAGGGGGGGAGATAGGGGGGAGGTAGGGAGGGGAGGAGGGAGGGGGAAGGGGGTTTTTTTTAAAGGAAAATTGTATTTTATAAAACTTTTCAATAAAAAAAATAATAATAAAAAAAACAATAATACGAACAAAAAAAAGTGAACACTGAGTGGCTAAACTCCTGCAATCATTAGAGAAGAGAGGAATAATTGCAACATCTTTGCTAACACACAAGATATGAATTTGGGTTTGCTCAGATCACTTGTTTTTGTTCTCAGATAACATGAGCTGTCATCTCCAATCAGCCATTGAATTTGTCTTTATTAACTAGCCTTTTGCAATGACTAGATTATAATTCTGAGTGATTAAAATACATGCATTAACAAAGAGCTCTATGTAAACTTGCAGACCCACAACTATCATATTAGGCTCCAGTTTCTCTTGATCCTGCAGGCCTAGCATTTTTAAAATTTAATTGCCATGAAAGGCAGAATAAACTATGCACAGCAAATTAAGTGTGAAACAGTGTTAATTTAGATAATGTCTATTCTGTGAAACCACTTCCTCAGCAATATTTGAAGACACACAATGGGAAGATCTTTTAGTTGCTTCTTCTATTAGAGCAGCAACTGTTCACAGAAGTTCTGAATTTTCATGCAAGGTTTGGTTAATATTCAGCACTTTACCATCAGTCTTCTTTGCTTTCTTATTATGGTTCCAGTGAAAAATGTGAGTTCATGCTAGCTATATAGAACAAGTTATAGACAAAAACAAAATCATCGCTATGCAGTACCTGGGCTTGCAAATGATATGGTTGACCTCACTGGACTTCATTAAATAATAATAATAATAATAATAATAATAATAATAATAATAATAATAATAATAATAATAATAATAATTAGTAGTAGTAGTAGTAGTAGTAGTAGAAGTAGAAGTAAATGGCACATTGAAAATAACATATCTCAGCAAATGACTTGCATAGAAATAAATAAAGTTATTTCTGAGTTAAAAACAGATCATGCCAAACCAATCTTATTTCATTCTTTGATAAAGTGACTAAACTAATAGACCAGTGAAATACTGTGGATGTAGTAAACTTAGACTTCAGTAAGGCATTTGATAAAGTAGACCACAACAGACTCCTTGGTAAGCTAGAAAAATATGGCATAGACAGCATCACCACCAGATGGATCTGTAACTGGCTGGTAAACCATCATCAATGGGTAGTCCTCAATGGCACTACATCCACATGGAAAGAAGTAAGCAGTGGGGTAACACAAGGTTCCGTCTTAGGCCCAGTACTCTTCAATATCTTCATAAATGACTTAGATGAGGGAATTAAAGGGGAACTCATCAAATTTGCAGATAACACCCCAGGAAACAAACTCAGGATCCAAAAAGATCTTGACAAACTTGAACAATGGGCCCTGTTCAACAAAATGAGTTTCAATCTGGAGAAAAGCAAAGACTGACATTTAGGCAGGAAAAATCAAAGGTACAAGTACAGACTGGATGAGACTTGGCTTAAAAACAGTTATTGTGAGAGGGACCTTGGAGTCCTAGTAATCAATCACTTGACTATGAGCCAGCAGTGTGCAGCTGCAAAAAAAACTAATACAATCCTGGGTAGGCATAGAGACAAGCATAGAATCAAGATTGTGTGAAGTATTAGTACCATTTTATAAAACCCTAGTAAGACCACACCTGGAATACTGCAGCCAATTTTGGTCACCATATCACAAACAAGATGTTGAGAGTTTGGAGAACATTCAGAGAAGAGCAACTAAGATGATCAAAGGTCTGGAGACTAAAACATATGAAGAACAGCTACAGAACTTGGGTTTGGCTAGTCTAAAGAAAAGAAGAAATAGGGGAGACATGATAGCAGTATTCCAGTAATTGAGGGGCTGCCACCAAGAAGAGGGAGTCACATTATTCTCCAAAGCACCAGACAGAAAGACTAGAAACAACGGTTGGAAACTGATCAAAGAGGAAGCAACCTGGAATTCAGGAGAAACTTCCTCAGTGAGGACAATTAACTAGTAGAACAGCTTGCCTCCAGAAATTGTGGGTGCTCCATCACTGGAGATTTTCAAAAAGAGGCTAGACCGTCACTTGTCTGAGATGGTACTATAGGTTCTCCTCCTTGAGCTGGGGGAGGGACTGGATTAGAAGACCTCCAAGGTCCCTTCCAGTTCTATTCTATTCTAGTTGTTCACAGATCTGCTTTTTGATGATCTTTTCTAGGATCTTCCGAGGTATTGATGTTAAACTGATTGGTCTGTAGTTTCATGGCTCTGAGTTTTTTGTTTTTGTTTTTGTTTTTCTTTCTTTCTTGAAGATAGGGACCACATCAGCCCTTTTCCATTTATCAGGTACTTCCTCGGTGCTCCAGGATTTTTAAAAGATATGGCAATGGTTCTGAGACAACATCTGCCAATTCCTTCAGAACTCTGGGGTGTAATCTGTTGAGCCCTTGTCAATATAATTCTCTTACCATTTTCTCTTACCATTTTCTTGCTTATTTTAATTTTTGTTTCTAGTTTGTCTTTCGCAATAGTTTTTTTGGTATGTTGTGCTATAATTTCTTTTTGTGTGAAGATTGTGTAAAGAATGAGTTAAGCAGCTCTGCTTTCTCCCTACTGCCTTTTACTTCCTTGCCATCTTCTCTCTTTGTGGACCTACAGTTTCCTTGACTTTTTTCTTATTATTAATATATTGGAAGATTTTTTTTCTATTATCCTTGATTTTTGTTGCAAGTCTTTGTTCATTCTGAGCCTTTGCTTTTGTGACTTCATCTTTGCATGTTCTGGCTGCTGATAATCAGCCTTAGTTATGTGTCTCTCTTTCCATTTTTTGTACTTGTCCTTTTTGTCTTTCAGTTTGTCAGAGAGATCTTTGTGCGTCCATCCTGGTTTCTTCTTGAATTTCTTGTTTTTCTTTTTCAGTGGTATTGTGCTGGTATGGGTTTTTATGATCATATTTTTCAGAGTTTCCCACACTTCTTGCATTGTTTTCCCTTTTAGGATTTTCATGCATGGAATCTTTCCTAGGTTTTCTCTGAGTTTGTTTTGAAAGTTAAGACTCTGGTTGGATTATTTTCTATTTTTTGTATTTGCATTAAATTGAATTTCATCATGACTTTCACCCAAGGTACCAGCAAGTTCAATTCCCTCTATCACTTTTTCTCAATTAGTAAGGATTAGGTCGAGTATTACTTTACTTCTAGTTCCCTCCTCTACCTTTTGGATGACAAATTTGTTGGCTAGGTTGGTTAAGAATCTGTTTATCTGTTTATACATTTATTGAAATGTATGGGAATTTATTGAATTTTATTATTTTTCTCTAACTAAAACACAGACAACTCATCTCTGAGTTATTGTGTGCATATTTTTTTTTTGTATATTCCTCATCTGACATCTGTTTCATGATTATTATGGTTGGGATATTTTTTCCTTCATATGGAATGGAAATTAAAAAAAAACCTTTACCAATTTGTTACAAGAATTTTTGAAAAATATTTGAGGTAATGACACCTAGGAAAACAAAGTTTCTTAGGAAACACGAGGCTTAACAGTCTATAACTGCAGCTACCTTTTTCAAAAGGTAAAAAGCCTAGCTATCTCATAAATCAGACATGCTTTCCTGAGGGCTTTATTTCAGGCACATCACACCTGTAATTCCTTCCTTCAATGATGGATAGCTTCCTGAGTACCAATGAATCCATATCTATAATTTAAATGAGAGAACAAAATATCATTTATTCTAAAATGCTGTATTTAAAATTTGTTTTCTTAAAATTATCAATATTTTTTGCTTAGGAATTTTAATTATAAACTAATTTTAACATAGGGATGCGGTGGCTCAGGGGGTTAGGATGCTGAGCTTGTCGATCAGAAGGTCAGCAGTTTGGTGGGTCAAATCCTGAGTGCTGCATAAGAGAGTGAGTGCCTGTTACTCGTCCCAGCTTCTTCCAACCTAGCAGTTAAAAAGCACGTAAAAATGCAAGTAGAAAAATAGGGACCACTACGGTGGGAAGGTAACAACGTTTCATGTGCTTTTGGCATCTAGTCATGCTGGCCACATGACCACAGAGTTGTCCTCGGACAAACGCTGGCTCTTCTGCTTTGAAACGGAGATGAGCACCGGCCCCTAGAGTTGGAAACGACTAGCACGCATGTGCGGGGGAACCTTTACCTTTACCTAATTTTAGCATGAGGTGAATTCCAGTCATCAAGATTGTTGAGCAAAGCAAGAGACAAAGGTGATATAGCGATTAAAATGTTGTAATAAGACTCAGGACTCTCCTGTCAGTTATGGGAACTCACAGGATATCAGTTGCTTTCTCTCAGTCCAACCTAATTGAATTGAGGGATTCCTTGAGGAATTCAGAAATAGACTATAGAAAAGCATTCAGTCATTCCATTTGTATAGTGCTCTGGTGAAGAGCCAGACCTCAAGGCCACCTGGATCTGAAGGGGAAACCTCATTTCAGAGAGCCATGGCTACAGCAGAGAAGGCATTCTTCCAGCATTCTAAGAGATGACATTGTTTAATGGCAGGAAGCTACTGAGGCAACCCATCACTGCCTGCATTGCTGCATTCTGTATTATTTTAAAGCTTCAAGATGGTCTTCAAGGGCAGCCATTTATAGAGTGGGTTACAGTATTCAAGCCTTGGTATATTTTATACCAAAACATACTGTTATTACAAACTATATGCTAATTTGTTAGGTTAGGAGTAAGCCTCAAAAATTTCCTGTACACTCTAACCTTTAAATGTTTTGAAGTTGGGACTTCACATGTATGAAATCTTTTAAATATGTGGATATACAGTAGTTATTGTAAGGAACCTTTCTTCTTTTGTGGATGTATTCATTTTATTAATATTGTTATAAGCAGATTATAGAGAATGATGAACAATGCAAAATTTAATATTTTGATACATTGGCTGATATGTTTTCTCAAGAGTTAATGTTAATATTTAAGGTACTAATATATGTATGTGTATAAATAATCAACACTGACTTGAAAGCATAATATATATAAAATGAATGTATAAAATGGATTGTTTGATCTTGTCCCATCATTGCTCCATTTGGGGTTAATTTTCACAAGCTTCTTAATAGGGAAATTGACAGGCATTAATTATCCAGTACCTCAGCCTAATTATCAGCCTCACTGTATGGGTTAAGCTGATGAAATAACTGGTCAACTATCATGATACACTTGAATCTTGCTTGAAGGCAGTAACTCATTGTTGCAATATTTCTTATTCACTATAAGAACATTCAAAGAAAAATCAGTCTTGTCTTCTCCAGATAAACTGATTTATCTGATGACAGACTCCATCTACTGACGAGATTAGAAATCTTCAATATATGCCACATGATTCATACTTTTATATTTTAAATTTAATGTCAGATGCCCCCAAAATCATATAATAAACACTTTGTTATTCAAACACAGTTGATTGGAGGGCAAACTAATTACTTGGCCTGTAATCCTGCTCCCACTTTCATGTGCACAGCACCCATTAAAATCAAAGACTCATGCAAGTAGATGCTGTTTAATGAATTCAAATGTATTTGCTAGACAGTAGAAAAGGAATAAGATTCGTAGATGTGTTACAATAGAGCAGACATGACTTGCTGCCTTTTGGAAGAATATGCTTAGCAATTTTTCTTTGGTTTTGTTTTGTTTCTGAGTAACAAGGTTCAGCAATGTGTTGATCCATTATCTATTGTGTGTCACGATGAAAGTCAGACAGTTGCAAAACAGGAATTCATTTAATTTGTGCTTCACATTTTCAATTGGCAATGCATTTTTTATAAAATGCTGGCACTGAACCTAATGACCAAAAAAAATGAATTAAAGGACAAAGCCATAGCTTCATAATTCATTGAGATTTGCTTGGATTTCTGAGGACCATTTTCCTGACTAATATTACCATAGGTATTTTCTTTGACTCACATTGCTTGCTTCTATTTATGAGATGCTTAAATTATTTTTCAAAGTTGCTGCGGTGAGGTATTTCTACATTAAAACAACATATAGTGATAAATCCCTACAGAGATTTAACAAGACATTATAGAGTAATATTCATCCCAAGCACTCCTTATTTAACCTTTATTTTATCTTATTAGTAATTTTTGTCAGATCCTCTTGGTGATATGTTCTTGCCCTTTGCTGCAATGATATTTTGTTATTGCAGACATTTA
The DNA here is from genome assembly GCF_947247035.1 of Vipera ursinii. Lineage (NCBI taxonomy): Eukaryota > Metazoa > Chordata > Lepidosauria > Squamata > Viperidae > Vipera > Vipera ursinii. The sequence goes on from NC_139512.1 coordinate 82,274,865, forward strand.
TTTATGTCTATCAAGTGGAAATTTTGTTATGACTCATGTTTTTCCCCCACTGAGAATTTTCTACAAATTAATATAATGTTCCATTTACTTTCTGTGAAGTTTCTGTGGTTTAATTCCCTCAGTGTTGCACATTGGCCTTAATTCAATTGGATGCATGCTTTTTCCTGTTGTGGACCACAGCTAGAGTAAATGACCAAAAGCCCTATTCCAATTATAAGTAATCCCACAAAGAAATGAATAAAGACTCAATTATAGAGTGTATAAAGTGCAGACTGCAGTGTGGGTCTGTTAATACATCAGCCTATACAAGATTGTGCATGGAGAATGATGATTGGATCTCTAATATGCATTAGATTTTCACATGCTCACTTACAAAACCATCCCCCACTTCCTGCAATACAGCTCCAGAGGCAATTATCTACACTTTAAATCCCTTTTTCATTTATTTAAAAAAAAACCACCCAGGTGCCTCAGCCAATTTCTGTAGATTATTTTGATAAATTTAAGAGGTCATTTGGGATTGTGGCTGACCTTGGTAAGAAACCAGTTTAAAGAAGGAATAAAACCTTCTGATTTTCATGCTGAAGGTTACTTAATCCTAATTTTGTCCAAACTGCCCATTACATTGTAATTGCCTTTAATGGGTATATTGATGTGACAATGCATATTTTAATGAATGGCTGCTTGATCCATTTGTGCCATTGCCTTGGGAAACTGCCTCATGTGATCAAGTGTTTGATATTCAGTTGAACAAAAAAGTAATGTGGCAACTTTATCAAGAAGCTTGTAGTTTGTTTGTAAAAGCCCTGATGCATTTGTTTTGTTTTAGATCCTTAGCCTTGCAGAATTACTAGGCCCAACTGGACTAAGCCAAAACTGATCCTTTGATCAATAGCAAAGTTGAATAAACAAGTGAGGGTTCCTGTCATGATAACTCACATAATTGAAACATAGGTGGGTGGCTATATTAATTGAAGGAAGGAAGGAAGGAAGGAAGGAAGAAAGAAAGAAAGAAAGAAAGAAAGAAAGAAAGAAAGAAAGAAAGAAAGAAAGAAAGAAAGAAAGAAAGAAAGAAAGAAAGAAAGAAAGAAAGAAAGAAAATGTCTTAAACCTTATATTGGTTTCTGGAGATATCACAGACATTTCCTGACAATGATGCAACCCAATCAGCTTGCTCTGAAACATCCAGAAACCAACCTAATGGAGAAATAGATTGGTTTCTGAAAGTTTCAGAACAAGCTGGTTGGGTTGCATATTCTGATTTGGTGTTTTCTGAAAGGGTGGTGGCTTTGCTTTATGATTGGAAATGTGGGCTGCCAGTCAGATTCCCTGCTTCCCAGTTTGACCCTTAACAGGCAGTTGCTGCATTCTTAAACATAGTTAGTGACAAAAACACAGGGGGAAACTTAGTTTGCTACACCCAATATCAACAACTGTTTTTCAGATTGTTCAGGCTGCATTGTGGAAATATTCATTGATAGAAACTGCTAGCTTTAAGGGACTGATTAATGGACCACTTCTGTTGAATGTGATTATGTTTGTTTCTTGGCTCAATGTTGGCCTTTCCTACAAGCCTCTCTGCCCAATACCTGTCCAAACATCTGGTTATCTGGTTACAAATCAGATTGATGTGGCTTTATACTCTTGCTTTGTCAACCAACCTACATCAGTTAGGGTGAAATTATGATGTAAAGGTTTCATTCTTGCAGTCTCTGCAGTCAGCACTCAATGGGTCTGTTCTTAGCTAAGAAGATATTGCTGAGCAGAAATTAGTCAACAGAAAAAGTGCAAGGCAAGTGAGTCCTTTGGGGAAATAATCCTTACTTAACTTACTTCAACTTCCTTGTCTCACACATAGTTACCATATTACTTCTCTATAACAGAAACCAGAAAAATCAAGACTTTCAAGTACTTCTTAAAACCCTGCTTTAGTTTAGTTTAGGAAGACAAAACACTTTTTGGAGAAAAAAAACACTGTCTCCTTTCTTGTCATTCTAACCTCAAGATAAAAACAAATTTTGGATTAAATGGACAAATATGAGAATTGGAATAAATATCTAGTATTTTTTGTGCTCCTGTAACTTTTCCACCTCCTTCTGAAAGCTAAGCTGAATATCCTGCATAAACTGTATATATGAATGAAAGAGAACAAACATAGGCTGTCGCTGCTAACATTGGATGATCTTCCTTTGACAACAGATGAAAAAGTAGCCATTTTCTCTTTTTACTTTTTTTTACTTCTAGAATTAGTTGGTGCATGGAGGGGGGATTGGGATGTGAGCTCAGTTAGCCATAATAATAACTCTGCCATGGGAACTCAAGGACAAACTGGGTCCAGAGCTGATAATGTTTTGGCAGGCTGGAGAGCTGAGGAGAAAGCCTGTGCTATAAGCTAGTTGGGGAATGTGCTCATGACAGATCATTGAGGGTGGGAATTGTACTTTGAAACTTTGTATCCAGGAGAGAGGAATTTGGTTTTGGGTTCAACTATGTAGTGCTGATACTTTGTTTCCCCAATAAAAGACTCTTTAAGCAAAACAATGCCATGAAGGGTTTCATCTGTCAGAACTATGACATAGGCACAATATCCACCATGTACAGTCCTTTATTTTCCTAAATGAAAATACCTGGGAATTTGTGACCTGTGAATTTTATATCTTGCAAGGACAACAAAACTATGAGAAACTAAGGCCAAAATGAGCTAGCAAAGCAGATGGCAGATGCACAACTTTAGCAGGAACTCATAAAGAACCATGGTAGATTTTTTTTTGCGAACTGTCTGCTTCTTCCAAATCAGATTGCTTTTTACCCTGGAGCAGAGGGGTGTGTGTATTGTGTATATTCCTCTACTGCTGCTTGAAGATAAAAAGCAGGCTGGAACTAAGAAAAAACAAACCAAAGTATTTTTCACCACAGCAGAATTGAAGTAAAGTAAAATACTACTTTTAACATTGATATAACAGATAACTTTAACTTGTTTCACTCTGTGGCTGTGGGTGAGTTGAACACAATGTTCCAATGTTGTCAGAACATTTTTCTTCTCTGGTTAGGTGCAAATGAGGAAAGGCAGAAAGAGAAAAGCACTCTGAAGTCATCTGACATCAGATGGCAATGCTTCTGGTTATTTGTCTCTCTTTCAGAGTATTTTTTCAGTTTTAAAAAGAAATGTCTCTAGAATGAAGTTTTTGGAAGTATTTATTTTGGCAAATGGGTAGTCTCCTTTATATCTCTTTATATCACCCTGCAGCATTCTTGGCCGAGCCTGTCCTGATTTATAAAATACCCATGGGAGGCATGTTCTCACAATGCTTTCCCTTGCTATTTAATTGAATCTGAGCAGCAGAGAAGATTGCAGATTGCTGGAGAAATGATTATACAATGAAAGAAAGAACACTCACCCCTTTGGCTAGGCTATCTTATAAGGTAAGCTAAAAAAAACAACCAAAGAAACCAAGGGTTTCCGGTTTTGCACAGTAGTGCAAATAGCCAAGGGATCACGGGGCTCCACACTCTATGACCAATTCTTTTCTGTTAGGGGAACTTTATATTGATGTGGTTGTTAAATACTAGAAAAATGTTTATATTCAATTGTTAGCTATCAAAATATTAAGAAATGTTATTGGAAGAATGTTATTGGAAGAAGAGAAAATAAATGAAAGCTAGTACGTGGGTTATGGAATTATAGAAATTAATTATTATGGATTGTTTTTAAATGTAAACCCAGACAACACACTGTTTACCAAATATTAATTTGACAATGTTAAAAAAATCAATAAAATATATTTAAAAAAATAAAAAAAAATCCACAACCTCCCATTGTGTAGCTTTAAAATTACGATTCACTCTATAATAATTCTCACCTTTGGGGGATCTAGGTATCTTGTTACTAGAAAATTAATGCATGTAGTCCATCAATCTAGATATAGGGCTCAAAATGCAGCATTGCTTCACATGTTGTGATTGTATGCTATTGTGGCTTCCTTTGGATAGCAGTTATTTATTACCTAAATATTGTTGAGAGACTTTCATGTTTTTTTGAATTATATACAGTACCAAAGATCAGGTAACTAACAGGAAAGCAATGGAAATTGATATTGCATGTGTTGACTGACAATTTCTCTGCCACCCCCAAAAGAGAAAAAAAGGTAATTTACATATGATTTTCCTCCTCCAAAAAGTCTACTAAAATATATAACATTTGTACTAGGCAAAACTATGCAGGCACATTTCTAAGCACCCCTCTCAGCATGATTCCCAATAATAAATGTTAATTCATGTATGAAGTGTACACAGCTGGTTCTCATCTTATGATCTCAATTGGGACCACAGGATGCTGATGTGACCACTTAGTTCAATATCCACAATTGCATAGAATGCCTTCACTGAGTGACTTAGAAATCTAATCTTTCATTGCTTTTGTGAGGTTATTTTAACTTATTTCATGTCATAAGAATCTGGGTGTTGCAGCTGTCATGGAGCTTCAAATAGCAATAGCAATAGTACTTAGACTTATATACCACTTCACAGTACTTTACAGCCCTCTCTAAGCAATTTACAGAGACAGCATATCTCCTCCAATAATCTGGGTCCTCATTTTACTGACCTCATAAGGATGGAAGGCTGAGTCAACCTTGAGCCAGTGAGGATTGAACTCCTAGCTATGGGCAGAATTACCCTACAAAACTGCATCCTAACCACTGCACCACCATGGTTCAAAACATTTCTGACAAAGATTTTTTTCTGTTTCAATTAATAGTAATTATGAGCATATTACTAGTTTCTCCTTACCTCATATTTATGAGGAGGATGTCTGAAGTGATGGCTTACAAGACCTGGGGGTACAGAAAGTGCAGCCACAGTTTAATCAAATGTTAAAACTAATATCATGTTGCCAATGCAGCTAGCAGAGCAAAAAAAAAAAGTGCAACTAGCAATCTGCAGTATATAGGCAAATCTTCACTCCTGTGGTCACAAAGGATAAATTGAAATTCTCAGATGAATTGTGTAATGAGGTATTCAAAGAGTTTGACCTATTAATATATCTCACTTGAAAAAGGAACATAAGGGATCAAGGAGATAAACACTATTATCCCCTTTGTAGACCACTTTGCTGTTGCCAATTGTAATGTTTAATGCAGATGTTTAAATGCTAGCCAGAAAAAAAATCAGTTAGAGGTTTAAATAAACTTTGTTAAATTATATAATTCTTTTCTGTCACATATATGTACACACACACACACTCATTCTTGTCTAAGAACAGAGGAAAATGTTTTTATTTACCTAATTTAATTCTCATTTGGGTATAAAAAGTCATTAAATAATAATCCATATTTGAAGTAAAAAATTTCATCTTTATCTCTTTTAAATCTGAAACTATTGTTTAAAGCAAACAGGTATGGAAACTCGTTTAACACTTATATAGCTTGTTTCTTTATCTGTTAAAATGTTATAGTTTAAGAAATTAGAATATCACATACTGAAAAGTAAAATACCAGTTTTGCAGTATCATACTAGATACTGACATTATAATAAAAATACAATAATATGATATAATCTAGATCTAGATAACAGAGTAACAAATTTGTAAGAGACATTGGAGATCTTCTAATCCAACCCCTTGCTCAAGCAGAAAATTCCATACAATTTCAGACAAATGGTTGTCCAATTTCTTCTTAAAAAGCTCCAGTGTAGGAGCACCCACAACTTCTGGAGGTAAGCCGTTCCACTGATTAATTGTTCTAACTGTCAGGAAATTTCTCCTTAGTTCTAGATTGCTTCTCTCCATTACTTCTTGTCCTGCCTTCAGGTGCTTTGGAAAATAGATTGACCCTGTCTTCTTGTAGCGGCCCCTTACATATTGGAACAGTGCTATCATATCACCCTTAGCCCTTCTTCCAGTTAAACAAAACATATTCAACTATTTTCTTCCAATTGGACAAAATTTCTAATAGCCATCACCCTGTTAGTCTTTTGTAAGACATTGATGACTGGCTATCCCCCCAGATGTTTGGGACAGATATCATAGTTAAGTGAGCTCTGCTGGTTAATATTGTTCTTTAAAAAATAAGTTGGGTTGTGCTTGTGGTCTCGGGTATAATGGTTCTTGTGAAATTATTGTTTCATGTTTTGCTCTTGTACCCACATAGGTACAGTATACTTTGTGAAAGAGATGGACATACACATTGTGTAAATACATAAATAAACTAATCATCTCAGCTCTTAACAGTAAAAAGAAAAGAAAATTCCATACCAAGATCACACCAGCCAGATGCTTTAACAAAATGAAAAGAGCTTCACCTTGGATATCCAAAGGCAAGTTGTAATGTTAATTTCTTTTCATATCAACTTGCCAGATTTTTTTTCACTAAAGTACCTGAATTTTCAAAGATGAAAAATGAAATTTTTCAAAAATGAAAAATCATTTTCAAAAATATGATACCCACATTCTAATTAATAAATTCTATTCTGTGCTTTCAGCAGTTCAGAGAAAAAGATCCCAGCACCTTACAAACACAGCTCCTAGTCTCAACACTTTTCCTCGTGAACTAGATTTGGTAGGGTGGAGTTTCTATGATTTATACTTTAGACTTCTCTGAAGGCCACAGTTCTTTACTTCTACTTTATTCAGTGTTCCATTCATGTGATTTTGGTTCCATGATATACTTCCTGCAGCCTGTCATATTAACTTTATCCCTCTCTAACTCTCTGAGCTGGGGTGTTTGCTTGCAGTCTGGAAATAACAAAGCAGCAAATAACAGCTATAGTCAAGAAGATCAGCAGATATGAAGCTTGAATTGCAAATTATAGACAGAACCTCCAATTTCAATCCAATCAGAAATGTTTCTACTAATCCATCAATGGGGAAACTGCAGTGAATCAGTCAGTACCTGACAAGGAAGAAACAGTGCAATTCTGAGCACAGATATGAGATAGCCCAAAGAAATGCAACAAAGATGCAACTTGGTTAAATGAAGGTGGCTAAGAATAAAAAAGAAGTTGAAATGAAAGAACTAGTAATAATAGCAGAAATGGTAGAGAAAAGAGTAAGGAAGACCAAGAATTGGTCAGCACCAGTTGAAGATGAACTGCATGGTTTTTGGTTGAAACATCTAACTGATCTATACCTACTCATGTTAACAGTTTAACAACATATTACAAGGAGGATACTACAAGCAAAACTAAAAGCAATGGATAGGAAGGCCAAAATAATGACAATGATTCATGCCTTTCATCCTCGCACCAACATTGACAGACTCTACCTATCAAGGCAAACAGGTGGGCATGGAATGTTGCAAGTCAATGAGATGGTTGACAAAAAATGGCTTTGGAAGAATATTTGAAAGACAGTGAAGAAGATGCACTGAAGTTAATATACCAGGAAGGCTTACTGACTACAGGACAGACCAAACTGGCCTGCAAGAAAGACCAAATAAAGAACAGAATGGAGATGTGGGAAGACAAAGTACTACATGACCAGTACATAAAAAAGCAGGCCTGGCAATGGCTAAAAGCAGAAAAGTTGAAGAAAGAGACAGAGGGACTAATTCTGGCCACATAAGACCAAACCTTAACGACAAATGCATACAAAGCCAGAATTGAGAACATAGTAACAGACAGTAAATGCTGCCTATGCAAAGAAGCTGAAGCAACAGTGGACCACCTGGTAAGCTGCTGCAAGAAGATTTTACTGCAAGCAGTGGCATGACGAAGTACCAACAATGGTGCATTGGAAGATTTGCAAGAAATATCATTTGCCTGCCAGCAAGAACTGGTGGGACCATAAAATAGAGAAAGTCATAGAAAATTAAGAAATTAAATTGCTCTGAGACTTTAGAATTCTATAAATAGAAATAGGACAACTGTGGCAAAGGCAAGCAAGGGTAGTACCAATAGCAATAGGCACTTGGGTGCAATCCCAAAACAACTGGAGCACCACTTCAACACCATTGGCATTGACAAATTCACCATCAGTCAAGAAGAAGAAGAAGAAGAAGAAGAAGAAGAAGAAGAAGAAGAAGAAGAAGAAGAAGAAGAAGAAGAAGAAGAAGAAGAAGAAGAAGAAGAAGAAGAAAGAAAGAAAGAAAGAACATGCTTGCTTTTGCTTTCTTATTTTAAATATGTGATGGCAGTTTATACAGTATTTACCTTGGCACTTTCTTATCAATTTAATTCTTTTGTGTCTCTTTTTCTGGACTCATATTATACATAAAATTCTCCTATGAGAAGTGACATGTACAATAAGGGAAAGGGAAGGTTGAAATGGCATTATATTTCTAAGCTTTTGAGATGAACTTCTTAATTTTTATAAGACAATAAGCAGTGCTGTCACTAAATAGTCACAGCAATTAATATTGTCCTCCTCATTATTCCATGCAAAGTTATTTTTAGTTGCATTGGGAATGTACAGAAATTTTGAGAGATACATAAAACAATCAAGTAGCACATATCTACTATCACCTCCTCAGGCATGTTTTTCAGGTTTTGCTTCTTTTGTTTGTCAATGAGGCAGCCACATCTTCTATCATGGGATGCAAAATGGTTTTGATAAGAAATATTCCCTAAGATATTGGGAATCTATAAAAGAAAAAAAATACAAAAAGGTATTTTTAATGGGTTTCTCTCACAAGGAACCCCACTGAGTTGAGTTTACTGCTAGATGGCTTAGGTGATGAAAGATGTAACACTTCAAGGGATGTAGGTTACATTAGTTAGATGCATTTGAATGCTTGATGAAACCTCTTAATATGACACGATACAAGCCTTCATATCAATCAGGAAATATGGAGAGGAAAACAATCCAGTGAAATTTGCCAAAGGAAATAGCTGATGGCACTTTAATGCTGAAGGAGATATTAGAGTGTGATTTGATTTTCTTTTCTTCATAACTCCAAAAAGGCATGCATTCTGCCACAGAGAAACTTTAGGAATAATCATCTGGAACATACTTCTTTATGAAAGAGGAAATATATTAAAAAATAGACATGCAACTATATTGCATTGGGTCTGCTGGTGTATTGTGTGTGTGTGTGTGTGTGTGTGTGTGTCTGTCTGTCTGTCTCTGTGTGTCTCTGTGTGTGTAAAATATAGACAGAGACAGACACAGAGAGAGACAGAATAAATGAGCAGGTCTTTCACTTGGGGAATGCCATTATCTGTAAATTTTAGCCCCACTGAAAATTGGCTAGTAGACGTGCTGTCATAGTGGGCTCAGATCTGGAGTTAGAGGATAAAACTGACAACAAGCAGCCAGAGCCAACTCCAAAAGGAACAACATATAACAAGCAGCCAGCTCCAGCACCACCAGAGGAACTGCTGTCTGAGCAGGCACTGGAGGCTGGACAGGCAGTAATCAGAAGATATCAGAAATATGAGGGTGTGGATTTACTATTCCTTCCCAATGCAAGAGCCTGATGAGCTGCAAAGAGAATAGACCAAAGATGCTTTATGAGACTGCTCGTGCAGGAGTTCTGCCCCACTAAATGGACTACATCGAGGCTCCTTCTATTAAAATGGAGCAGTAAGCACAGGCTCACCAATGATGATAATTACCTGTTATTGATGTACCTTGACTTATAAACCTTTGCAACTCTGATTATGAATCTGCACCAGCTGACAATTAGAATAGACTAGAGCTGGAAGGGACCTTGGAGGTCTTCTAGTCCAGCCCCCCTGCTCAAGCAGGAGAACCTATACCATCTCAGAAAAGTGACAGTCCAGTCTCTTCTTAAAAACCTCCAGTGATGGAGCGCCCATGATTTCTGAAGGCAAACTATTCCACTGGTTAATTGTCCTCACTGTTAGGAAGTTTCTCCTTAATTCCAGGTTGCTTCTCTCTTTGATCAGTTTCCAACCATTGTTTCTTGTCCTGACCTCTTCTTTGTGGCAGCCTCTCAAATACTAGAATACTGCTATCATGTCACCTCTATTTCTTCTTTTCTTTAGACAAGCTAAACCCAAGTCCCACAGCTGTTCTTCATATGTTTTAGTCTCCAGGCCTTTGATCATCTTGGTTGCTCTTCTCTGATTTTTTTTCCAAACTCTCAACATCTTTTTTGTGATATGGTGACCAAAAATGGCTGCAGTATTCCAGCTGTGGTCTTACTAGTGTTTTCTGCTACAGGTTTTGACTTTCAGATTCTGCCTGACTACTCTCTTGCATGCTGCTTTGATCTGCAATTTTCATAAGCCGAACTGCTGAGCTTTGGGAGAAACTGGTCTCTCTATTGCAATCCTATGTGTTTGCAAACTTCACTTAGTAAAGAAAAAATAACATAATCTCTTCATGTATATGTATGTATGTAGAAAAATAGGGACCACTACGGTGGGAAGGTAACAGTGTTCCGTGCGCCTTTGGCATCTAAGTCATGCCGGCCACATGACCATGGAGACGTCCTCGGACAAGCGCTGGCTCTTCGGATTTGAAACGGAGATGAGCACCGGCCCCTAGAGTCGGAAACGACTAGCACGCATTTGCGGGGGAACCTTTACCTTTACTATGTATATGTATGTATGTATGACCTGAATAGGACAGGTAGGTAGAGCAAACTGATCCAACAGAGAAGCAACCTGGAATTAAGGAGAAACATCCTAACAGTGAGGACAATTAACCAGTAGAATAGTTTGCCTTCAGAAATCGTGGGTGCTCCATCACTGGAGATTTTTAAGAAGAGACTGGTCAGTCACTTGTCTGAGATGGTATAGGTTCTCCTGCTTGAGGAGGGGGCTGGAACAGAAAACCTCCAAGGTAACTTCCAAGGTCTATTCTATTCAAACAGCATTGTTAGCCTGCTAAGTAGAAGAGACAAGAAAAACAACCAAAATCTACTTTATTGTAAGGCTACATTAACAAAAATTTTCAAATCTGAAAGTGAAAATCTCCATTGTCTCTTTTTGACCCCTGATAATTACGGTGGATCTTTTCTATTTTGTTGTTGTTGCTGTTGCTGTTGTTGTTCTTGTCCATTATTCAGCTTCAGGCTCCTCCTTCTCATATCTGATCATTTCCTAGGCAGCATCTCTTTGCCTTGTCTCTCAAGATCATTCCCACATAATATATAGACTAAGAAAGATAAACTAAGAATATGAGCTAGACAGATTTTTCCATTATTGGAAAGAGTTTCAGCTTCACTAACCACATTTTAGTGACCACATATTGACCACGTTTTAAATAGTTAATAAAAGTTCAACTCTGATAATAACAACTGCTTTGTGCCTTTCTTGGTAAGTGAAAAGCAATATCCATTTGTTGCTATTTATCTGTCTGTCTGTCTGTATGTATGTCTATCTATCTATCTATCTATCTATCTATCTATCTATCTATCTATCTATCTATCTATCTATCTATCATCCATATATCAATTATCTATCTTTAATCATAGAAGAGGACAGAAGAAATGACAAGAAAACTAGCTAATCCATTATCCATTCATCCAAATTTTGATTATCTGAAGACACTGGGGCTAATACCACAGAAAAACCAAAATTATGTAGCATGCACAATATAATATGTTGTGATCAATTGTAAATGTTGATTTAGTGTGACAGTTCAGAATGTCAATATCCACTTACAAATGGTAGTACAAAACTCAAGGTTTCTTAAGCAAAATGGCACAAACTTTGTCATAGAATTGGAAGGTTTTTTTCAAAATATTGAGAAGAACTAATAAAAACAATTATGTTGTAACCTCAACAATAATATTGTCTATAATTCCATAGTAAGAGATACCATCATGCTATTTTTATAGCACAAATTACTCTTATCCCAAGGAAGAAATTTTATATGAAGATTGCCTGAAGAAATGGTGTAATGAAAAGTTCAGAAAACATTAAACCAGCAAATCAGTAAAAGAGACTCAAGTGAAGCAAGTTCCAAGAGATCATTACATTACATTATTATTCTATATTTAGCTTTTTTCCCCTGTGCTTTTACCAATCCCATATTTTCATATACAAAAATATGTCAGGACTAGAAGATAGAGTAATCTCCTATACTATCAACATTTCCCATCTAATACATTTTAATCTTACGTTAAACTGCTCTTAGGGTGCTTTGCTCTCTGTTCCATTTAATGCAACATCTACTGTATGTGTTTGTCTAACTGTGCAACATACCTCATATTCTAAAGCATCTGTGCAATAAATCACTTGTATTATTTGTTCATGAATTTTGTAGCTTGGAGGAATGTGGTTACCAAGAGTCACTTTTTGTGAGATGGACAGCCTTATAAATGGGATAAATTAAGAAATGTGACAGAATCAGTTTTAATTAAGATTGCTGCTCTATTGATCATCAAGTTTGTTTGCATTTGCATTTGCAAACAAACTCCAAAAATAAAAAAGATAGACAGTGTAGTAACTTAGAGGCTGAATTAAAAATTAAAAGACTGAACTCTGCTCCTCTCTCAGATATGAAAGCCAGCTGGGTGACAGATGTGCATATGCTCTGGAATATAGACATTGATTTTGTGAAACTGGGGACACAGCGCTGAAAAAAGGTAGAAGGTAAAGGTTGGTCAGAGAAGGGCGCATTGTTCATGATAACATAAAAACGTTTTCCTGCCAATGACCAGAGAGGAAAAAAAGGACAGGAAGAAAAGAAGGCAAAGAGTAGAACTTGCAAAGCCCATAGAAAATAACCACCTTGAATCTCAGAAAATGTTCTAAGAAGAAAGAGGAAGAAAAAAACAAACATGAGAAGAAAAGGAGATATTGCTATTGGAGAAATCTATATTGCATTAACACAGGGGTGTCAAACTCAATTTCATTGAGGGCCGCATCAGCATTGCGGTTGCCTTCAGGGGGCCGGGTGGGGGTGGCCTGGGTGGGGGTGGCCAGGGCCAAGGCAGTGGGGGCCGTTCCCTCCCTGTTTCCAGGATGGCTTCGCAGGCCACATGAAACCACTTTGCGGGCCGGATCCGGCCCCCGGGCCTTGTGTTTGACATGTCTGCATTAACAGGACAAGAGCAACGAAGCAGGATGAGAGCACAGAAGAACTGCAGAAGTGCTAGGGGAAAAAAGTGATATTTTTTTTGGCTAAAAAAGTTGAGGCAGACTTGACCTTTACCCCAACAATTTGTTATCCAGACTCAGAAGTGATTATGGCTTCCAGGGTCTGCAAAGGAAGAGTCAGAAGCCAGCGTGAAAAGAGGGATAGTTAAAGATATTCAGAGAAGAAATGCCACAGGGACCACTGTGCAAAAGGAGAAGGCTGTGTGAGAGAGGTGACACTGTAAAACAGGAGAAGAAAAGCAACCACTGTCCTTTTTAAAAAAAAACAACAACTCCAATCTGCAGAAGAAATTGAGAGAAGGAAAACAAGAGACTGAGGGAAGTGGGTGGGAGAAGAGAGAGAACAAAGAGAGATCCTAAAATAATACAAGTTTAAGGGATAAGCTGTACTTCAATAAAAGAGCAAAGCAAATGTTAACAAGAGACAAATATAGAAAGAGGAAGAACAAGAGAGGCATAATGAAGAATTAGAGCAAGATATTGTTAAGAAGACAAAGAGTTTCAGGGTTGAAATGGAACAGTAAATATAGGAATTTAAACAATAAATATAGGAATTTAAAATAAGACAGAAAGCACTTTTTAAAACAGGAGAATACAGGTTAGAAAAAGACATACACACAAAAATCATACTCTAGTATGTGAATCAGGGTGTTTTATACATATTTCTATAATAAAGTTCTTTTTTCTAAGAAGTCTACTTTCTGCCTGGTTACCACAAAAAAAAAAAAACTACCACAAAGATAAATAATAAGAATTAGATATGTATTACTACTACAAGGGTCTTTTGATATTCAGTATTGTACTTAATTTACACCTGTAAATTGTCCTTCAAATTTTTATATTGGTCAGGTTTAAAAGAAATGTTCTGTTCCCAGGCTATATTTACAGAGTTTGAGAAAGGGCTACAAATAAATTCAATTAATTATCACCTAACATTCTTATCAACAATCATATAAATATTAAGGAAAGAACTGAAGCGGGGATGAAAATATCCTCTCCTATCTTGATTTTTCTTCTTTTTTAGACAGCTCAAAATGCAAAATGGAATAAACATTTCACTCTTTTTAATTAAGTAATTTGCATTTTCAAATGTGCTTTGCTTACAACAGTTACCATAGCTTTTTTATAAATGTTCTCTGTCTTTTTTCTATTAAATATTCCTTATCTTACTATAAGTGAAGGATTTTAGAAAAATCTGTCAGTGGAGTAATTGTGGAAGAAATTAATTTTGGCACAAATAGTCAAAAATTCATGGAATCTTCTAGCATCGTCCTCAAAATATGTCTTAGTTCAGAAGTTGTGCACAATAATTACAGATATATGAGTAAACTGAGCACAACATAAATACTAATGTGTAAATTGGAAACAATTCCAAATAAAAAACAAATCCAATTGTGTGAGTGTGAAGCATGCATGTGTTGTTTATAAAATAAGCATAAACGTGGAAGGAATGTGGGAGGATTGAATGCAAGTAATATTGAAATGATCTAGCTACAGATTCATCTGTAAAGTTCTACTTGAATAAGATTTATATTCAACTTAAAGCCTTTCAGAATAGATTTGAGCTATTAATTTGTTTTACATCTAAACATCCTGATGGTGTTCTTTTTAGATTAAAAAAAAATCAGTTAATTACATTTATTCAATTTAGGCGTCATCAACCTCAGACAAATTGTGGGTAGTACACAATACAATAAGCAATAATAACAAAATATAACACAAAACAAAATGAGAACTGGTTGCTCAGATCTATGCAGAAACATAGACAAAAATACATACAACCAGCTAGAGCATATTCAATAGTCAAGCTGTGACATGACTAAAGTATGAGTGACTCCTTGAATAGGACCTTTGAGTTGAAGACAACCCTTCATATTGTATACCACTCTCAAATTGGAAATGTTACCCCTTCCAAAAGTAATATCCCACATGTAAGGGTGCCTCCCTGAGTCCTTCGGGAAAAGGGCGGTATACAAATTTAAATAATAATAATAATAATAATAATAATAATAATAATAATAATAATAATAATAATAATAATAATAATAATAATAATAATAATATCATCTACAAGAAGTTGCTCTTGTTAGCATTGCATCAGAGTCAATTCTTTCCTATCCAAGCCTACACAGCCTGCATTGTAACAGAATCTCGACATTCTTACTTGTTTGGTCTAGGGTTGAAATATATAATTGGGTGTCATCTGTATGTTGATGATACAACCAACCAGTAGATACCTCATCCAGCAATGTCATAGGAGAGGCCTAGAAGATGATCTCTCCTCACTGCCTACATAATAAAATCCCCTTTAAGGAAGAAAGGGAAACAGTGCTTCCAATTCCTGTAGCTGATCTAAAGAGATTCTGTAATTGACAGTATCAAAGGCCACTGAGAGAACAAAGAGTGCAATGATGGAAGCATTATCTCCATCCTGATCTTGCCACAGGTCATCAACATGCACAGCTAAAGCTGTCCGAGTACAAAGTCCCATCCAGAGCTGATTTGTGATATTTAATTAAATATTTTCCACCAATAATACATCAATACATCCCTGGTTTCTAAACCCTCCCCCCCAAGTAACCTTGGCATGCATCTATATGTCTGTTCATCCATCTATCCTTCTGCCTGTCTGTCTGTCTGTCTGTCTGTGTCTAGCTATCTATTATCTACCTGCCTGCCTACCTACCTACCTCCCTACTTACCTATCATCTTAGGATAATAGCCCATTCATTCTGCTTTTATATACTTCTTTTTACCACTGAAAGAGCATAAGGAAGAAATACAATAGCCCGTGGTTAAAAGGTTAGATTGCATAAGCTTCACTCATTTGATTCAGATATATGGTGCTTACATTAGCAAAAATGAGTTCTCATCTTAGAGGTCAGAAGCTGTCACATTCTTTATTTCAGCATGTGAATGGCAAAGAAGTGCTTTACTTGGAATGCACAAAATGAATCTGTAAGCTTATTTTATTTATTGACAAAGAAACAAAAGACAAGATCCCCCTCTTGTGACTCACTTACATTCCAGTACTATGCTTTAACAGTGAGATGCTGGGAAAGAGGCATAACTTCCTGTTAAATTTACACCAATTAATTATAATGACAAGGAAATATGAGTTTATTGATCATGCTTTTAGAACAGAAAAAGACATGCAGACAGCCAAGGTGGGTAAGCAGGTCTTCTAAGAATTGCTACTATATTTGGATACGTACCACATTTATTTTTCTGACTTGTGCATTTGCTTTGCTTTATCCGTGTTTGCATTTGATCAAGATGACAATTCTATGCAGTCTTTTTCATACAGAAAAACATTACAAAGGTATAAGGTATAAGGTGATATCTCATGTTTTATTCCAACAGGACTCTGTTTAAGATGCATTATTGAACTTATAGTAAGTAACACAAAAAATAAAACTGGCAAATGTTTTCAGCTGAACAGTTTGGTTAGGAAAAATGATACTCACTTCTGAAAACAAAAGTTATTTTGAAATCTTCCTCTAACAGGAACCCTTGCGCTGATTATTAAAATTGAAAGGAGCCCTGGTAGCACATGGATTCAAATACGGTATTATAGGCAAACTCTGCCCATAATCCTGACTAGCTCAAGGTTGACTCAGCTTTTGATCCTTCTAAGGTCAGTAAAATGAGCAGCAAATTTTTGGGGGCAATATGCTGACATTGTAAAAACCCCAAAGAGTGCTTTAAAGCATTACGAGGCAGTATATACGGTAAGTCTAAGTTCTATTGCTATTGCTACCGAAATCACAACCAATGTTTATGGGCATGAAATTAATGACACTGGAGCTTCTCCAGAGTTTGGCTTCCAACAATGAAGACTCAAAAACAAAAACAAAAAATGTGGTAAGTAGTGCAACATATAAAAACATATTAATATTTTTTTGCACCTGTCTTTACCCTAAGGGAAAGCACAGTCCAATCTATCAAAAACAATACCATAAAAACAGATTAGAAACACATTAAGATAGGCAAGAAAATGGTAAGTGAGCACTTGTCCACTCTAGATGAATTCAAATCACCAGGACCAGATGGATTACACCACAAGGTTTTGAAGGAACTGGCAGGTGTGATCTCAGAACCACTGAACAATATATTTCAAAGATCCTGGAGCACTGGGGAACTACCAGAGGACTGGAAAAGAGTTGATGTAGTTCCCATCTTCAAAAAAGGGGAAAAATAGATCCAGGAAACTATAGACCTATCAGCCAGACCTCAATACCTGGGAAGATTCTGGAAAAGATAATGAAGCAACGAATAAGTGAACACCTAGAGGCAAACAAAGTCATTACCAAAAGCCAACATGGGTTTGTCAAAAACTGATCATGCCACACAAATCTTATTGCATTCTTTGACAAGGTGACAAAGTTAGTGGACCAGAGGGATGCTGGGGATATAACTTACATGGACTTCAGTAAGGCATTTGATAAAGTAGACCACAACATATAACTTGATAAGATAGAAAAATGTAAGTTAAACAGCATAATCACCAGATAGATTCATAACTAGCTGACCAATTGCACTCAACATGTAGTCCTCAGTGGTACTGCATCTACATGGAGGGAAGTGTTTGGTGGGGTGCCCCAGAGCTCTGTTCTGCGCCCAGTCCTCTTTACATCTTTAACAATGATTTGGATAAGGAGATAGATGGGGAACTCATCAAATTTGCAGATGACACCAAGCTAGCAAGAATAGCCAACACTCCAGAAGATAGGCTTAAGATTCAGAAAAATCTTGACAGACTTGAACATTGAGCACTATCTAACAAAATGAAATTCAATGCTGAAAAAAATAAGATTCTACATTTAGGCAAGAAAAAAACAAATGCACAGGTATAGGATAGTGGTATCTTGATCACTAATAATAACTGTGAAAGGGATCTTGGAGTCTTAATGGATAATCACATAAATATGAGCCAGCAGTGTGCTGCAGTTGCCGAAAAAGCCAACACAGTGCTTGGCTGCATTAACAGAGGGATAGAATTAAGATCATGTGAATTGCTAATTCCACTTTATAATGCCTTGGTAAGGCCACACTTGGAATACTGCATCCAGTTTTGGTCACTATGATGTAAAAAAAGTTTTTGAGACTATAATAAGAGTACAGAGAAGAACAACAAAGTTGATTAGGGACTGGAGGCTAAAACATATAAGGAATGGTTGCTGGAATTGGGTATGTCTAATTTAATAAAGAGAAGGACTAGAGGTGACATGATAACAGTATTACAATATCTCAGGGGCTGCCACTAAGAAGAGGGAGTCAAGATATTATCCAAAGAACCTGAAGGCAGGACAAGAAGCAATGGATGGAAACTAACCAAAGAGAGAAGCAACCTGGAACTAAGGAGAAACTTCCTGACAGTTAGAACAATTAACCAGTGGAACAACTTGCATGCTCCAACACTAGAAGTTTTTAAGAAGAAACTGGACAACCATTTGTCTGAAATGGTATAGAGTTTCCTGGCTGAGGAAGGGGTTGGACTGGAATACCTCAAAGGTCCCTTCTAATCTATTATTATTGTTGTTATTGTTATTGTTGTTTTGTTGTTGTTATTGTAATATTTACTTATGAAATATATATAGCCACCCATCTCAACACCTGACTCTGATTTTGCTAAATGTACATACATAGGAAGAGAAAAGTGACTGCACAATACTTTTACCACAGAGACACTCTTTATGTATATATCTATTAGTATTTTTGTACAAAATAGATAAATATAAAAAGGTCTCTTAAAAACTAGGGGGAAAATTTCTCTCTCTCTCTCTCTCTCACACACACACACACAGAGAGAGACAGAGACACAGACACAGACAGAGAGAGACAAGAGACAGAAACAGAAAATTTTCCCCTTAGTTTTGAAGAGGGCTTTTTCATCTGCTTTGTCTATTTTGTACAAAAATACTGATAGATAAGTAAGCTGTAAGCATCACAAAAACAAGCATTTAATTCTAGGGTTTGCTGTTTTAATTGTGGCTTTTATGCCATTTTAGAAAACTGGTATTTTCTTCTAGAAAAGAAAATAAAACCTTTTTTCATATATAAGCATGTGTTTGTGTGTGTATGTGTGTGTATCTATATATCTATCTATATCTATCTATATATCTCTATCACTATCTATATCTCCCTTTAATTCTTTGTTAGCAATCCAATATATATATATATATATTTACACACACACACACACACACACACACACACACACATATGTGTGTGTGTGTGTGTGTTTTCTGATATATAGTGGATTGCTGAAAAATAATTAAAGGGAGACTGATATAACTATTTCAAACTTATTTGTTCTCATCAGTCAGCCACATCCTTCTGAGATTCGAACCTGGGCTGATTGCACATTAGGCAGTTGTTTTAACCTCTAGGCCACAGGCTTTTTCTCACTTTGTCAGCTGCATCAGGGAGGGAAAAGATAGGGGAGTCTCCCTTTAATTCTTTGTTAGCAATCCAAAAAATGTACGCAAAGAATGATTGGCGCAGTTGTGACTGCCGTCTGTGGAGATTTGTCCCGTATTTGGGCCAACAAGGTGTTCAAAATACTAATATATATATATATATATATATATATATATATATATATATATATATATATATATATATATATATATATATATATGTGTGTGTGTGTGTGTGTGTGTGTGTGTGTGTGTGTGTGTGTGTGTGTGTGTGTTTTCATAGATTCTCGCGGGTGTCTGTATGTGTAGATCTAGAGTCACGGGTTTCTTCCCACATTCCTTTCATCTTCAGAAAGTTGTGGCGACGTTTCGACGAAATCCCATCCGTCATCATCAGGCCGGAGTGTTCCTCCTGCTGCTTCCAGGAGCAATGCGTGGTCTGGCTGTTCCTTTCCTTCCAACTGCCGGTGGGGCTGTGTTCTGACTGGGTGGAGGCGTGGCTGCTTTCTGATTGGGTGGGGGTGTCCTCCGACTGGGTGGAGGCGTGGTTGTCTTCTGATTGAGTGGAGGCGTGGCTGTCTTCTGATTGGGTGGATGCGTGGTTGTCTTCTGATTGGTTGGAGGCGTGGCTGTCTTCTGATTGGGTGGGGTGTGTTCTGAATGGGTGGGGTTTTTTGTTGTGTTGTAATATCCTGAGTGTTGTGATTTGGTGTCCTGAGGAGTGGGCCGTGTAGTGGCCTCCAGAGCTTTGGTTTGGCTCCGAGTTCGAGGACCTGCTATGTATCTCTGGTATGGGTCAGTCAGGTTCGTGTGTGCGTTCTTCTGCTTGGGTGATGGCACTTTTGCTTGACTTGTTCTGTCTTCTGTGTGGGAGAGTTTTTGTTCTGGGTGTGGATGAGTCTTGCTGGGGCTGGTGGCATTTGGGGTTGTTTGTTGGTTTTTTAAATCCTTGTTTGCTGAAATTCGTTTCTCTATCAATGCTGGTTTCCAAATGGCATGTAGGCGGGAGGTGTCGTCTCGCTTGTTCATACTGTCTGGGTGTTTTTCTATTTCAATGGCTTCTCTGATTATTCTGCTATTGAGATGTTCTATTTTGGCGATTGTTTTTGTACCTTCAAAATTGATGTTGTGTCCCGTAGTGTTTATGTGTTGTACTAGTGAAGATGTGTGATCTTTCTTCTGTACTGAGTTCTTATGTTCTTCTACACGTACCTCTATTCTTCTGTTAGTCTGTCCGATGTATGTTGCTGGACAGGAGGCGCATGGGATTTGGTATATGCCCTGGTTTTCCAGTTCTATTTTGTCTTTGGGATTTCTCAGGATGGTTGATATCTTTCTGTCAGTGTTAAATGCGGTTTTGATGTTATGTTTGCGTAGTACTTTACTGATTTTGTCGGTTGTTCCTTTTATGTAGGGCAAGATGGCTCGTCCGTTGTTCTGTTCTTCTTCTTGGATGTTTTTCTGTTTCGGAGTCCCCTGCTGAATCATATTGGTGATTTTGGTTTTTTGGAACTTGTTTGCTGTCAATATGTCTGTCAGGGT